>NC_090652.1:27726030-27811030 GCF_040937935.1 Hyperolius riggenbachi
TCTCGAGTGCGTGATAGAGGGCGCTCACGTGTACGCAGTATGGAGCGGCAAATCTTCAGAAGCCCGAGTGCTTCCGTAAACTGCCGAGGCCAGCCAAACCCGGAAGATAGCTGTCCGGAAGAGTATCTGTTTTTAATTTTTATTTACGCTTCAGCCTCTCTTTAAGAGAATATGGAATGATGGTGAGGGCACAGGATGGCTGCAGGGGGCTGGAAGAAGCCCCAGGTAAACTGGACACTTTCATTTTACTTTAGGTACCCTTTAATGACTGACTCGGATCCAGTAGAGGCAGATCAGGTCTTCTAACTCCACTGGCTGCATGCTAGCGCCAGCTGTGTGACTCAGCCAGTCAGATATCTGCTATTTGCTTGAAGAAGACCTGTTCTATTCTTAAAGGAGGTTGATGTTTTTAGCTTCAACCACAACGGTTTCCTTTCCAGAGTTTTCTCTATTCGGCCTATTTGGAATTTCTCACTGGACTGAACATGTATCGGGAGGAAGTGGACGCAAAGCAAAAGGTGATGAGAGGGAGATGGAAGATTAGTCTAGTTACGGGGGGTAAAGAGGACACTTACTGCACTCAGGTAGGGTCCTGTGGCTGTGTGCAAGGATAACCCCGATGAGGAGGAGGGTGGAGGAGAGGCGGGGCCAGCAGAAGGGCTGCGCTTCCTGTACGGGGCGAAAGAAGAGTTTACACTGAGAACATAAAATGGGTGGGATTTACTTTAAATGCAGTTAAAGAGACACTGAAGCGAAAAAAAATGTATGATATTATGATTTGTATGTGTAGTACAGCTAAGAAATAAAACATTAAGATCAGATACATCAGTCTAATTGTTTCCAGTACAGGAAGAGTTGAGAAACTCCAGTTATCTCTATGCAAACAAGCTATTAAGCTCTCCAACTAAGTTAGTCGTGGAAACGGCTGTTATCTGACTTTTATTATCTCAACTGTAATTGAACTGTTTACTTTTCCTCTGCTAGAGGAGAGTTCATTACTTCACAGACTGCTCTGAAAGACTCATTTTGAATGCTGAGTGTTGTGTAATCTGCACATATTATAGAATGATGCAATGTTAGAAAAAACACTATATACCTGAAAATAAAAGTATGAGAATATTTTCTTTGCTGCTAATCTTCTAGTAATTATTCATAGTACACAACCAATTCACTATATCATATTTTTTTTCGCTTCAGTGTCTCTTTAAATCCATATAGTATCTGAGGGTAGCTTCCACAATTTAAGGGGAATATACAGTAAATCGCCCATTCCCCGATGCGACATGTAACATGATGAGGTAAACATGTATTACAGGGCAAAACATTAATAACCAGACTGATAACCAGTCCTCCTTCGTCCCTCCCTTCCAGCGCTGTCAGCCACCAAATGCTGGGTTCTAGGATCATAACAACCCTGTGTGAGCCTCGCACAGTAGCGGCTATCCTATCCGGCTCAGGCAAAAATAGCCGAGCCTGATCGGATCCGCTCTACTGTGCAGCTGTGTGGTGTCCGCGTCAGTGCAGTAGAACGGATTCAATCAGGCTCGGCTATTTCAGCCTGAGCCCAAAGGAAAGCCACTGCTGCGCTTGTGCAAGGTTCACTCAAGTTTGTTATGATGAAGGCAAGCCTGTTGGCGGATTGTCGGTGGCTGACAGCACTGGAACAGAGGGACGGAGGAGGAAGCCTCATTTGGATCCAGAGGCTCCTCCCTCCCAAGGTAAGTACCCCATAGAGACAATTTTTTTTTTTTTTTTTTACAGATTCTCTTTAATCAATACACTAGGTGTGATTTGCCTTCTTAAAGTGAACCAGAGACGAAGCACCCTCATGCATTTACCATATACATCAGTGGGAACATTAGAGAAAACACCTACTCTGCTCTCCGTTTCATCCTTCACTGCTCAGCCTGCCTGTAATCAGCCCTGATAAAATCCCTGACTGAGCATTCAGTCCGGCTTTGCTCAGGAATCCTTATAGCTGAGTCTGTCTTCTCTGATGTCTTTTCAAGCCCAAGCATGTCCCCTGCTGGCTCTGCTATAATGACTCAACTATAATGATTCCTGAGCAAAGCCAGACTAAATGCTCAGTCGGGGATTTTATCAGGGCTGATTAGAAGCAAGCTGTGGAGTGAAGAATGAAACAGAGAGCAGGGTAGGTGTGTTCCCACTGATATATATATGGTAAAATACATGAGGGTGCTTCGTCTCTGGTTCACTTTAAAACAGAAGGTACTTACGATAATTAAGTGAACATCTGTCGTTACCCACAATGCACCACAACTGAATATGCAAATTATCTCTTTATGCCCCTGAAGTCAGGATTGCATCCAGAACTGCTGGTGTATAGCAAGTCTATAGCTTATAATTATACAGAGCCACATCAAGCTAACATGTAGACAGCCTGTTTCAGACTGTTGGTCGGCAGGGATTAATGTGGCTCTTTGGGATAAGGCTTGGACCAGTACAACAGTGTAACCAGGCAGCCCGGGGTGACCCAGAACCACAAGGAATGTATAGGAGACTAGAAGAGAACAAAAAGCCCTCCTACTAAAAAGAAATGCTTAGTGTGGTTTGCCTTTTTAAAGAGACTCTGAAGCCAATTTAAAAACGTTTTTTTACCTTTTATTTATGTGAGGCATGGCTGCCCGTTAAAACGCTGCTATCCCGCGGCAGAACGAGGGGTCTTTACCCCCCAAATCCACTGGGCACACTGCGGGGAGCGCTTCCGTGAGAGGCAGAGCTTTCGGCTGCAGCTCTGCCTCTACACGCGTCCATCAGCACGGATCGCCGCCTCTCCCCCGCCCCTCTCAGTCTTCCTTCACTGAGAGGGGTGGGGGAGAGGCGGCGATCATCGCTGAGTGACGCAAATGGAGGCGGAGCTAAAGCCAAAAGCTCCGCCTCCCCTGGGCAGCAAAATCCACAACCAAGAAAGTCGTGGATTTTGCACAGTGGATTTGAGGGGTAAAAAACCCTCATTCTGCCGCGGGATAGCAGATTTTAACAAAACATGCCTAACATTATTAAAAGGTAAAAAGCCGTTTTTAAATTGGCTTCAGAGTCTCTTTAAAACAGAAGGTACTTGTGATAATTCAGCTTTAAGTGAACATCTGTGGTTACCCATAATGCACTGGGGAGGACCAAAAGTCTGAAACAGGCTATCTGCATGTTGGGTTGATGTGGCTCCGTAACATGTATAAGCTATAGGCCTGCTATACACCAGCGTCTCTGGATGTAAGCCTGGATTCAGGGGCATAGAGATAATTTGCATATTCAGTGAGCAGATGTTCATTTAAAGGTGAATTATCTCAAGTACCTTCTGTTTTAAGAAGGCAAAGCATTGCTTTTTAGCAGGAAAGCTTTTCGTTCTCTTTTATCCCCCTATACATTCCGAGTGGTTTGGGTCTCCCTGAGCTGCTTGGTTACTCTGTTGTACTGGTCCAAGCCCCTATCCCACAGAGCCATATCAATCCCTGCCATGTACTGAGGAGGACCAACAGTCTGAAACAGGCTGTCTTCATGTGGGGATGGTGAGGCTCTGTAAAATGTAAAGCTATAGGCTCACTATACACCAGCGGTTCTGGGTGCTAGCCTGGCTTCTGGGGCATAGAGATAATTTGCATATTCAGTAGCGGTGCATTGTGGGTAACCACAGATCATCAATACACTAGGTGAGGGTTGCAATGCGACATCCCAAATGGAGATGCTTTAGTAAAATCAGTCCCATAGCGTTATGCCATTGGCCACAAACCGATGAGCTAAACTTACCTCTTTGCTATGGGTACACTGAGCTCTCTCCCTCCCTCTGCATCGCTGTTCTCGGATGAGGCTGTCAGATCTGAGTCTGGGCGAAAGAATGAGAGGAAGGTGAGCTTAAAGGACAACTGTCCACATGCGCACGTACGTACACACACACACTGTGCATACACTGTACACACACACACACACACACACACTGTGCATACACTGTACACACACACCGTACACTGTACACACACACACTCATTATACACACACACACTGTACCCACTGTACACACACACAAACACTCATTATACACACACACACTGTACACACACAAACTGTACACACACACACTCTGTACACACACTCATTATACCAAACACACAAATGGAGAAACTCACTCCCAAACAGTTCTCTGCTGCTTTATAAAGCCTGCAGGCTGCTTATAAGCCAGTGAGAAGTGCACACATATAATACACCTAGCTTGCAGTGATTAATCAAGCAGAAGCTGAGCAAGTCAGCCAGTCAGTTGGAGAGGGCTTCAGTTGCATATAGACAATGGCTATATGACCAGCAGGGGGCACCAACGTGCAGGATATTCCCTCTCATCTGCCCCCCTCCTAACTAAACTGCATGGGATACTACAATAAAATTAAAAAATTTTAATTTTATTGTAGTATCCCATGCAGTTTAGTTAGGAGGGGGGCAGATGAGAGGGAATATCCTGCACGTTGGTGCCCCCTGCTGGTCATATAGCCATTGTCTATATGCAACTGAAGCCCTCTCCAACTGACTGGCTGACTTGCTCAGCTTCTGCTTGATTAATCACTGCAAGCTAGGTGTATTATATGTGTGCACTTCTCATTGGCTTATAAGCAGCCTGCAGGCTTTATAAAGCAGCAGAGAACTGTTTGGGAGTGAGTTTCTCCATTTGTGTGTTTGGTAAGTTTTAGAGCAGTAGGAGACAGGCCTTGGGGGTGGCAGCTCCAAGGGTTTGGCTGCGCTCACATATGGTGTTAGATGCTGGTTCTGGGGCCCCGGGCAGTGAGAGTTCCCGGGGCCCCAGGCTGGCTCGTGCACCATTGTTTTTAATTTTATTGTAGTATCCCACACACTCATTATACACACACACACTGTACAGTGTACACACACACTGTACAGTGTACACACACTGTACAGTGTACACACACTGTACAGTGTACACACACTGTACAGTGTACACACACTGTACAGTGTACACACACTGTACAGTGTACACACACTGTACAGTGTACACACACTGTACAGTGTACACACACTGTACAGTGTACACACACAGTACAGTGTACACACACAGTACACACACACACACACACACTGTACAGTGTACACACACACACACACACACTGTACAGTGTACACACACACACACTGTACAGTGTACACACACACACACTGTACAGTGTACACACACACAGTACACACACACACACACACACACACACACACACAGTACAGTGTACACACACACAGTAAAAATGTACGCATTGAACCAGTAGCGCGTAAAAATGTATATGTTAATGTTCCTGCACTAGCGGAAATGCGTAAAAATGTACGCAATGCGGCCCGCCGACCTCCGAGGTCGGCAAGCTGCCAGCGGGGGACTGGAGCAACAGTGAGTGACTACGAGGGCACAGGATGGCTGCATGGGGCTGGTAGAAGACCCAGGTAAGTGAAACTCATTTTTTTATTTTGCTTGAACCTTCCCTTTAAGTAACGCTGTAGTGGGTCACTATCTGACAGGAAGGCTGCAGATATATATTAAAGCTGAGCTCCCCCTGGTGGTCGGGGAGCCCAGTACATACAGGTAGTGTTCTTCAGCTGCCATAGTTCAAATGCAAACAACTGCAGAATGTGCCTGCAACACTGAGAAGGCTTTGATGATTATATCTAATTGGGGGGGGAGGGGTAATAGTCTGCACTCTACATTGATTCGCCATTAGCTAGCTGCCCCAATGCAAGTCTTGTAAAGACTACATGGTAACGACTGTGAAGTGCCTCTTTATTAACACCGGAGTTTCTCAGACTGCATTACACTGGTCCTTCAATAGCCATACCTGACGAGTCGTCATCCACGTTCTCATACTGTAGGATCCTGTCCAATAGGAAGCTGAGGAGACAGATCAGAGGAGATGAGCGGCGACTTTCATATCACCACACACAGCAGACAAATAACGGGAATCACAACCGAGCTTGCAGGACAAGCATATATCTGACACATATTACAGAGCCAAACTAATCCTACATGTATAGAGACTGTTTCAGATTGGTTGAGCCTCATCAGTGCATGGCAGTGTTCTCCCCAGAAATTTTTCCCAGCCAAGTGGCATGAAAAAGTAGCCGGATGGGGTGCAAGAGGGAAATGCAGGGTCAGTGCAACTCTGCTTACAGCAGAGAAGGAGGTGAGCTGATAACAGCCGGGCGGTCACCAAAACTAGCCGAGTGGAGCACCCGGCTAAAAGAGCCTGGGGAGAACACTGCATGGCTTACTATGGCTCTATGGGGCAGGACTTGAAGCACCCAGAGTTACAGACTACCCAGCAAGCTCGTGGTCAACCAGAACTCCTAGGAGAGTGTAAGGGGGCTACAAATGACCAAAAAGCCTCCTTGATAAAATGCTATGCAAAACAGAAATTGCTTTCTTAAAGCGGTATTGTCACCATAAAAATCAAATTTCAACAGCAACCGGTCTGAGTGTATTAAGTGATAAAGATGCTAATCCTGCATTCAAAAATCGCAAAACTTCTTCTGCTGTTATGATTTGGAGTGATCCCATACTTTAGGAGCACTGGCCCTTTAGTAGTCAGTGCCAAACAGTTGCATGATGGGAGTTATTTTTATCTAGAATATATTCCTTCTCTTTTATTTATTTCCCTGCTTAGCTTCATACCTGAAACACCTCTGAGTTTACAAGCATGGCTGAGGTGACTCAGTGATTGGATGTGTAAATAAAATAGACAGTGCCATTGTTAGTATACACCTCAGTGGGAGTGTCTGAAGACTCTGGGAGGAGGGCCGCTAATGAACACACAATGAGCAAGAGAAGGTGGGGGGGGGGGGGGGGGACAAGAGTCAGGGAGGATATGATGTCAGCATTAGCTTGGCAAAATGGCCACTGCCTAGAATAGGATTTCCTGCTTTTCCTTTATAAAATTCACAGGAATCATTACGTGGGTAGCACAATACATCTGTTATGCAAGTAGAGGTAGTATTTATCTACTTATATATGTGGTTTTTATTCCTAGGTTAGCATGGATGTCGCTTATTCTTTAAAACAGAAAGTATTTGTGATTATTCAGGTTGGAGTGAGCTCTGGGGTGTCCCACAATGCATCACTGCTTGAGGTTGATCCTCATCAGTGCATGGCATGGATTAATGTGGCTCTATGGAGTAGGACTTGAAGCACTCAGAGTTACAGATTGCCCAGCAAGCTCACGGTGAACCAGAACTCATTGGGGTGTGTGAGGGGCTGACATAGACCAATCAAAAATATTCCATTCCAGCGGTTCTGGGGGTGTGTTTAGCCTTAGGGACAACAAAGAGATGATTTGCATATATTCAGCAGTGATGCATTGTGGGAGACATCTCAGAACTCACGCCAACCTGAATTATCGCAAATACCTTCTGTTTTGCATAGCATTTTATTAAGGAGGTTTTTAGGTCTCTCTTAACCTTACAAACTCCCCGGAGTTCTGGTTCCTCATGAGCTTGCTGGGCAATCTGTCACTTAAGGGCGACGGGACCCTCTGCAAGCTCGTACCCGCGCTCCCGTCTGTGAGACCACACTGCGCAGGATGCCTGGCCCCTGCACAGTACCACGGAGGTGCTCGGGCTAGGCAGAGAAAGCAGAGCCCGAGTGGATCCATGCCACTGTGCAGGTGCAAGGTGTCCTGCGCAGTGTGGTCCCACCTGTTCACAGACGGGAGAGCGGCCGCGGGCAATCTTCCACCAGTCATTGTCAAAGAGGTTTGGGGCGTTCCACTGCTGGAAGGAGACGGGGAAGCCTAAGGATTATTCAGACAAGTCCTTCTACTAAAGTAAATATCTCAATGGGGCACTTTTTTCCCTATATGTATACCTTAAAGCGGGACTGTCAGCCCCAAAATCATATTTCATGTACCCACTGCACTGTTTATTCTGTAGTCTGCATGCAACCTGCATTACAAGCATTCCAATATAATCATAAATGTGTCTGCTGTAATGACTCTTATCAGTCAGCCTGGCTCTGTTCTGGTACATTGCTGAGGAGAGGGAAGCTTGTTATCTCCCCTCCCACATTCCTGCTCCTCACTGATTGGCTGAGGGCAGTTTAGTATGACACAAGGCTGAGATGGGAAATACACCTCACCCCTCTGCAGAAGTTGCTGAAATACAATCTACGCTGTGCTCACATGTGTTTACAAAGCAAGCTAGATATGACAGTGCAATTTCTGGGAGAATAAAAAGTAAGGGAGGAAATGACATCAGGATTGGCTTCAGCCAAAGGCAGTAAAGATGGAAAATGCCTGGAACAGTTTTCTCTTTATTTACTATATAAAAATCACTGAAATTAAAACATGGACAGTACAATACATCTGTTATGTAAGTAGAACAAGAATATATCTACTTATACATGTGTTTTTTTCCCTGGGAGAGTATGGCTAATCCTGCTGCTTTAAACTATGGTAGAGACAGTCTGCGATTCATGTTAGGAACAGTTGGAGATGTAACTTGTGTAATGATCTCTGTAACGCACTCTGGAAAATGATAAGAAATAATCGTCATACTAAAAAAGTAGAATTTTGCTGAAGATATTTCCCCATGTCTGAAGTATTGTGCAGAGCATGGTGCTTAGGGGAGCTCAAACATAAATATACCAAGGAAAGGCAACGGCAAGAAGAGTCCGGCTGTGTCACCTCTCCAGCAGTGACTGATAACATGACAGCGTATCTGGCTGCTGTGAGCAACACAAACATGCAGGCTTCACTTCTCATCATATAAAGCAGCCCCGGCGCACCCAACACTCTGACATACCTCTTATCCCGGGAAACCTTCAGCAGCTTCCTCTGTGCTCTGCGCAGCTCCTCCTGGAAACATTCCTGCTCCTAAACACAAGAGACAACATCTATTAAAGCAGGATTGTCAGCCAGAAAATCAAATTCCATTTACCCACTGCTCTGTGTTTTTATGTAGTCTACATCCTGACCCTGCATTACAAGCATTCCAATATAATCATAAATGTTTCTGCTGTAATGAATCTTATGTCAGTCAGCCTGGCTCTATGCTGGTACACTGTTGGGGAGAGGGAAGCTTGTTATCTCCCCTCCCTCCCACGTTCCAGCTCCTCACTGATTGGCTGAGGGCAGTTTAGTGTGACACGAGGCTGAGAAGGGAAATACACGACACCCCTCTGCAGAAGCTGCTGAAATACGATCTATGCTGTGCTCACATGTGTTTACAAAGCAAGATAGACATGACAGTGCAGTTCCTACAGAGTTCATTGGGGAGGAGATCTGACAATGCATAAACCATTTCAGGCAGAGGAGGAAAAAAAAGCAAGGGAGGAATTGACACCAAGATTGGCTTCAATCAGAGGCAGTCAAGATGGAAAATATCTGACAGTCTCCAAAGGCCAACTTTATTTATTTTATAAAATGCACTGAAATAAAAATCTGGACAGCACAATACATTTGTTATTTAAGTAGAACAAGTATTTATCTACTTATATATGCGTTTTTTTCCTCCCGGGATAGTATAGCTGTTGTACACTATTTGTCCAATTGAACAAGGCCTATAAGTACAATTGAACAGCTGCTAACGTTATTTATTAAAAGATATTTTAAAAATAGAAGATGCCTGTGTCTAAATTCCTCTACACTTGAGTCTGTTGTGTCCACAGCAGAACTGTCTGAGAAGACCGGAGGAGGGATGGGGGGGGGGGGGGCCTTTGCATATCTGCACCCACTCCTAATGTGAATATGGAGTGGAGTGTAGCTATCACCCAGTCACTCAAAATAGTCATGCAATGGGTTGTGTTAGAGGTCACAAGGATAAGCATCGTGATCAATATAGTTATACAAGTAGTATACGTGTATGATGTCCTAACAGAGTAAGGAGGTACACTCTGAAAAACGTGCCCCCACTTATATAACATGTTTCACCCTGAAGGGCTTTGTCGGGTGGTTCTATACAACAGTGCCATACTATATACAGTATATACAATCTCCCCCCCCCCCACCCCCCACCAGCTATACAACAGATAGAGTGTCTCCCAGCACCATAATAGCCCAAGTCAGGACTGCTAGGCAACTATTAGTGTTTAAGTGGAAATAAATATGGCACCCTCCATATCCCTCCCACTTCAAGTGTACTTTAAAGAGAACCCGAGGAGGGATTAAACTATGCTAGTGGGGCACAGAGGCTGGTTGTGCACACTAACACCAGCCTCTGTTGCCCCATGGTGTGCCTCCATGTCCCCCCTGCGCGCCGCTATAGCCCCCGCAGTGCTGGCGACACGCAGCGCGTCGCCAGCACAATGTTTACCTCAGCGCTGTCTGTCAGCGCCGCTCCCTCGCCTCCTCCGCATTGGCGCACCCGCCCGTGTCCCTTCCCTCCTGCTGATAGGAGGGAAGTGACGCGGGCGGGTAGCGCCGATGCGGAGGAGGCGGGGGAGTGGCGCTGACAGACAGCGCTGAGGTAAACATTGTGCTGGCGACGCGCTACGTGTCGCCAGCACTGCGGGGGCTATAGCGGCGCGCAGGGGGGACATGGAGGCACACCATGGGGCAACAGAGGCTGGTGTTAGTGTGCACAACCAGCCTCTGTGCCCCACTAGCATAGTTTAATCCCAACTCGGGTTCTCTTTAATGTCTTTCAGTCATTAACCACAGCGACCTTTTCCAGGAGACAAAGTTATAAAATATGATCCATGATGATTTCTTCATCATTGACTTACATAGATGAGAAATTTCAACTTGCGTTTGAGATTCTTGTACTTTCGCTTGTAGTCCACCTCCCCATCCGGCTGCCCGTTCATCCTCCGCCCCCGAGAGTCTCTCTGTTGGCCACACAAAGAAAAGCAGTAAATAATTAAATGCCAGAATAACGTGTCCTGTCAGGGCCTGAACTGACGGGAGGTGTAAAGACACTTGTCCACCACATGATTCTGCTCCAGAGAAAGGTTAACGTGCAACTGAGGTGAGAGGTATATGGAGGCTGCCAGATTTATCTCCTTTTAAAGAGACACTGAAGTGAAAAAAAAATTATATTATGATTTGTATGTGTAGTACAGCTAAGAAATTAAACATTAAGATCAGATACATCAGTCTAATTGTTTCCAGTACAGGAAGAGTTAAGAAACTCCAGTTGTTATCTCTATGCAAACAATCCATTAAGCTCTACGACTTTCAAAGTCGTGGAGAGGGCTGTTATCTGACTTTTATTATCTCAACTGTTAGTTAACTATTTACTTTTTCTCTGCCAGAGGAGAGGTCATTAGTTCACAGACTGCTCTGAAAGAATCATTTTGAATGCTGAGTGTTGTGTAATCTGCACATATTAGAGAATAATGCAATGTTAGATAAAACACTATATACCTGAAAATAAAAATATGAAAATATTTTCTTTGCTGCTAATCTTCTAGTAATTATTCATAGTACACAACCAATTCATTATATCATATATTTTTTTTCGCTTCAGTGTCTCTTTAAGCAATACCAGTTGCCTGGCTATTCTGCTGATCATCTGCCTCTAATACTATTTGCCATAGACCCTGAACAAGCATGCAGCAGATCAGGTGTTTCTGACATCATAGTCAGATCTGACAAGATTAGCTGCATGCTTGTTTCTGGTATTATTCAGACACTACTGCTGCCAAATAGAGCAGCAGGACTGTCAGGCAACTGGTATGGTTTAAAAGGAAATAAATATGGCAGCCTCCATATACTTCTCACTTCAGTTGTCCTTTAAAGACTACCTCCAGTGTAAAATAGAGAGCCTTTTTCTAGGTCCTCCCTTCCCTAGAGTATTCTACATGATTGTGTGCTCCTTTCCTATGACAGCCTCGTACTTGAATTAGACTGAGCTGGAACTACCTAACCAGCCCAGAATTGCATGATCATGTATTCTGTACCCTGTTTGCCTCACAAACATAACCTTGTCCTTTATTGTACATCCTTGTCACATTACAACGGTCATTCTTTGAACCATTGTATTTAATTTCCAGAGCTACATAATATGGGCTTGATACACTAAAGAGTGCTAACACAGTTAGCATGCCTAAAAGCTTTCGCTGTGCAAACTCGGGTGCTAAGTAGTTTGCACGTCCAAAGCTGTTACTGATTGTGCGCTATTTGGTGCGCACGAAACGTCGCACCGTCCGCGTGCAAAGCAAGCTTATCAGGCTATTTTGCACGTGGACGGTGCAACGTTTTGCGTTCATATTAGCGCGTGCAAAGGCACTTTGGACATGCTAACGGGCTTTTCAGTGGTGTGCTAACACTTAGCACACTAGTAAATCAAGCCCTATATTGGTGCTTTATAAATACAATAAAAATAATAATAATGTAAGGGTCACTCTTAGTGCTGTAAGAATCGACAGGTGTTCATCTCACCCATAATTCAGAAACTGAACTAAAATTCCACCCCGCTCCGTCTAAAAGACAGCTGCGGCAATGTTTCCTGAAGTCTTCTGTGGCCACTTTAAAGGACAAATGTAGTGAGAAGTATGTGGAAGCTGCCATATTTATTTCCTTTTAAACAATACCAGTTGCCTGGCAGTCCTGCTGATCTATTTGGCTACAGTAGTGTCTGAATAACACCAGAAAGAAGCATGTAGCTAATCTAGTCAGATCTGACAATAATGCCAGAAACACCTGATGTGCTGCATGCTTAGTCAGAGGATCAGCAGAACAGCCAGGCAACTAGTATTGCTTATAAAGAAATAAATATGTCAGCCTCCATATCCTTCCCACTACAGGTATCCTTTAACCTGCTTGCCGCCCCCCTAGCTCTGTAGCCACCAATTAAGCCGTGGCCAATGAGCGGGGACAGGTGCACTAGTCTAGTTTAGGGGACCCAGCAAGACACCTCACAGGAAGCAGTTCTCCAATCACAGCACCCTTTACAGCACGAAGCATTATGCTTGGCTGAATAGTGTGGGCATAGTTTCTGACAACCTAAGAAGGAGCATTGTGATTGGCAAAATAGTGTAGGGTAGCAACCTATCTGAAACCTTGCAGTTGGAGAGTTTGCCATCCATCCAATCACGTTAGCAAAATTTCCCTATGACGTTTCCTGCTGGGTCCCCTAAACTAGACTAGCACTGGGACAGGCAGCTGTGAGCAAGTGGAGGTGGCCACAGAGCTTCAGAAGACTTTGTGAAACATGGCCGCGCCTGTCTTATAGATGGAGGGGGCGGAGTTTCTTTCAAGCTTTGGAAGGCTTGAAAAAAAAAACTGCTTACCCAGGGCTGCCTCCAGCCCCTGGCACCGTAGCATTAAAAGATCCGATTTTACACCAATTCGATAAATAGTATAGGTTGTCCCCCCCAAAAAAAATCATCTAAAGTTTTTTTTCCCCATTTGTTCGAGAAATCTGATCAAATTTCCTATTTTTGTTCGATAAAAGAAGATCAGGAGTGTTGGATTTTTCTGATCAATTTTTATGAAAATTGAATAGTGTGTGGTAAATTGTCAATTACTTGATGTACATATCCAATCAATTTTTTGCTGAGTTTTCAATTATTTTATTCATGATTGGGAAACATTTAACATGTGTGTGTGGTACAGGGGTCAGATTTTTTTTTTAAATGTTACAATCAGTCAAAAAAATTGATTGCAATTATTGAATTCAAAAGATATTTAAGAAAATTGTATGGTGTGCGGCCACCTTAAGCTATTTAGCAAACAGGAGTTCCTAAAGTTCAGAAAAGGTTTTTTTTTTTTCTTGTTTTGCACAGATAACGACGGGAATGTTTTAATTCTTCCTGTACTGGAAAACAACATGACATTTTTTTTTTTTTTTTGCTACTATTGCACTATTTGTAATCTGTTCAACACATTCAATTCATTATCTCAAAACTTTATTTTCGCTTCAGATTTGCTTTAAACGATACTAGTTGCCTGGCAGTCCTGATGATCTATTTGGCTGCAATAGTGTCTGAATCACACCAGAAACAAGCATGCAGCTAACCTTGTCAGACTTCAATCTGAAACCCCTGACCTGCACGCTTGATTAGGGTCTATGGCTAACAGTATTAGAGGCAGAGGATTAGCAGGATAGCCAGGCAACCTCTACATCCCTCTCATTTCAAGTTTGCTTTTAAAGGAAACATCAGGCAATAAATAGAAAAGAGATCTACTTACCCGGGGCTGCCTCCAGTCCCTGGCAGCAGATATGACACTCGATGCAGCTCCGGTGTCCCGGCATCCCCTTCTGTTTGAGATGCTGACCTATCCAGGTTGTCATCTACTGCACCCGCGTAAGAGCCGCTCGCAGTTGCGCTGACATCTGGAGTGTTCTGCGCCTGCGCAGTACACTCCGAACCACGTCAGCGCGAGTGGTTCTTACTCAGGCGCAGTAGATGACAACCTGGCTAGGTCAGCATCTCCAACAAAAGGGGTCTTGGGACTCTGGAGCTGCATCGAGTGACATATCGGGCTGCCAGGGACGGGTAAGGGCCCGTTTCCACTTGTGCGGTGGGAATCGCCGCGGAAAAAAATTTGCACGTGGATGTGAATTTTCCAAGCGGCTGTATGCAAATTTTCATGCGATTTCGCATGGATGACTATGTATGCGAATTTAACCATGGCAGTGCCTGTGTGCTTTCCATTGTTTCTATGCAAAATCGTATGCGAATTCGCATGAAAATTCGCATACCAAAACCGCATGCGTTTTTCCTATTAATTACATTGTACGCGATGAATTCTGAGGGCTCTTCCGTGCAGATTTTTTCTGCACAGAAAAACGCTCAGAAATCCTGACAAGTGGAAACAGTCCCATCCACTTGTATTGTCTATGCGAATCTACATGCAGGAAACGCATGCAGATTCGCTCTAGCGGAAACGGGCCCTGAGTAGATCTCTTTTTCTATTTATTGCTTGATGCTTTCTTTAACCTCCCCGGCGTTCTATTGAGATCGCCAGGGAGGCTGCGGGAGGGGGTTTTTTTTAATTAAAAAAAAAATATTTCATGCAGCCAACTGAAAGTTGGCTGCATGAAAGCCCACTAGAGGGCGCTCCGGAGGCGTTCTTCCGATCGCCTCCGGCGCCCAGAATAAACAAGGAAGGCCGCAATGAGCGGCCTTCCTTGTTTTGCTTAGATCGTCGCCATAGCGACGAGCGGAGTGACGTCATGGACGTCAGCCGACGTCCTGACGTCAGCCGCCTCCGATCCAGCCCTTAGCGCTGGCCGGAACTTTTAGTTCCGGCTACGCTGGGCTCAGGCGGCTGGGGGGACCCTCTTTCGCCGCTGCTCGCGGCGGATCGCCGCAGAGCGGCGGCGATCAGGCAGCACACGCGGCTGGCAAAGTGCTGGCTGCGTGTGCTGCTTTTTATTTGAAGAAAATCGGCCCAGCAGGGCCTGAGCGCCAGCCTCCGGCGGTGATGGACGAGCTGAGCTCGTCCATACCGCTCAGGAGGTTAAAGAGACTCTGTACTTAAAAAAAAAAAAAAAGAACTCTGGGGTATACTTACCTCGGGAGGGGGAAGCCTCAGCGTCCCAATGAGGCTTCCCACTCCTGTAGCTGCAGGCAATCCAGCGCTGGCTCCCCCGAATCCTCTCCCGACAAGCTGTGATATATCTACCTCTCTGGGATCCAGCGCAGGCACAGTAGCGGCTCTTCATTCAGGTAAGGCAGAAATAGCCGAACCTGATTGCATCCGCTCTACTGCGCAGGTGCAAAGGACTCACACCGGCGCAGTAGAGCGGATCCGATCAGGTTCGGCTATTTCCGCCTTACCTGAACAGAAAGCTGCTAGTGTACCTGCGCTGGATCACGGTAGGTAAATATTCACCTCGCTGCGGTTCGAAGGGCTGCAGCGTTGGATTGCCAGCCTGAAGGACCGGGGAAGCCTCATTAGGATCTAGAACAGGGGTCTCAAACTCAATTTACCTGGGGGGCCACAGGAGGCAAAGTCAGGATGAGGCTGGGCCGCATAAGGGATTTCCCAATCGCGGCGCATCGCCGCCTCTGCCCGCCCCTCTCACTCTTTCTTCATAGAGAGGGGCGGGGAGAGGCGGCGATTGACGTCAGGAGGGGCAGAGCTGAAGCTAAAAGCTCTGCCCCTTCCAGGAAATGCCAGTGGATTGCCACCCAGGCCATTTGGGGGCTCTGCAGCCCTCGTTTAGCAGCGGGGATGCGGCGGATTACTTGGGAGCACAGAAGCGAACTATAAGGAAGCTTTTGCCGGTGAGGGCCACAAAATATTGTATCGAGGGCCGCAAATGGCCCGCGAGTTTGAGACCCCTGATCTAGAAGCTTCCCCCTTCCGAGGTAAGTATCCCCAAAGGGTTTTTTTTAAATTACATACTTACCTAAGGAGAGGGGAACCTCTGTATCCCAATGAGCCCCATTTAAACGCGCAGACTCTCCAGCTGATCAGGTCTGCACTCTTCTGGCACGAGCGTGGCCGTCCTGTAGCCACGTGAGCATGGACACACCTGTGCTGCGGCATAGAGCCGCTCATGCACCAGCAGCTCGGGCTTACTGCGCAGTCGCGGCCGTACTCATGCAGATGCTGTATAACCGTGCTCGTTCCTGCAGAGGAGCGCAGCCCAATCAGATTACCAACAATCCCATGTCGGTGATCTGTGGAGCATATGCACTGGGCAACAGGAGACCAGAGGACAGCGAGGGAAGCCTCATTAGGATCCAGAGGCTTCTCCTTAGGTAAGTATGTGATCAGCAGGACTGCCAGGCAGTGGCCTCAATTCACTAAGCTTATCTCCTGTCTTTAAAGGAATACTATTAATACCCAAGTGTTCTAAAATGACAGTGTACAAATAATGTCTAAGTAGCTGTGTAAACATTTTCCTACTTTTCATGTTAAATATCAGAGGCAAAAGCTGTAATTTATTGAGGGTAGGATTTAGCTATATTGGGACAAATCAATTGCAGAAGAAGTGTCTGCTTCAATGCACAGCCAGAGTTGTATATCAGACTACAGAAAGCAAATATCAAACTCTGAAAGCAAAAACAGTATGAAAAGCTGTGACAATTAGTTACATTTCCTCTGCTCTGTTCAGACACGTCAGTCAGAAACACAGGACACAGCAGCTGCAGCTGTTGGGAGCTCTCTTCTCTGTCACACACAGAGCTACACATAGGCTATCATTCATAAAGCATTTCCGCATGCGGAAATGCTTAAAACAGCTGACTTTACCGACCACTTAGCAAAGTCAGCATTCATAAAGCCTCTTTCCGCATGGAAAAATGACACTACCGAGCAGAGTGATAAATCACCGCCTTGTGCGGTGATTATCGGAACAAATGTAGCAAAATGTTCATTCATAAAGATCACCGCAAGCGGTGTGAGGTCGGAAAGTACCGCTCCCTCTGATGTGGCGATACCAATGTAAGTGAATGGAGACACACAGACCTCCCAGGCAGCTGCAGCAGAGTGGAACACGGAGAAATGTATCAACTCGGCAGCCTACGTGTCTCTGCAAGCCTACCGCCTGCCTACCGACAGCCTAGTTCGGGGAATCTCCGCACTGCTTCCGCACATGGATACTTTTTTATGAATGCCCACCCAGAAGTCTAAAAATCCGCCAGCGGTGTTTTCCCGAACTGATTCTCTTTACCGACAGACTGTTCATGAATGATAGCCATAGAGTTAACTCAGCAAGTGTGAGGGGAATTTCCCCTCTCCTCATGGCTCAGTCTGCCCTCAGTTAAAGTTTGAAAGTATTTTGATAACAGTAAACAAAGAGGTTGCTACTAAAATGTATACACCAGTACTTAGCAGCACTTCCCAAACAATTCCTGTGTCAATTGAAAAAATATGTGAATCTATAGTATTCCTTTAATAAAGTTTCTAGCGTTATCACCATGGTGATGAGGCATGTCCTATTCAGGAAACATTTTACCTCAGGCAAACCTAAAGTTAACTCTTCTGTCTTTAAGTTAACTCTTCAATCCTTAAAGGAGAACTGTAGTGAGAGGTATATGGAGGCTGACATATTTATTTCCTTTTAAACAATACCAGTTACCTGGCAGCCCTGCTGGTCTATTTGGCTGAAGTAGTGGCTGAAGCACACCACAAACAAGCATGCAGCTAATCTTGTCAGATCTGACAATAATGTCAGAAACACCTGATCTGCTGCATGCTTGTTCAGGGTCTATGGCTGAAAGTATTAGAGGCAGAGGATCAGCAGGATAGCCAGGCAACTGGTATTGCTTAAATGGAAATAAATATGGCAGCCTTCATACAGCTCTCTCTACAGATCTCCTTTAAAATAACTCCAGAATTCTGACAGGCTGTGAAAATAACTACATAGGGAGTAACATAAGGAATGAAGAGATAAGATAACTCTCTCACTGTGTGTAGGTAAGCTTTCTCTTGCCTTATTATCTCCAGCATGATCTTAGTGAATTGTGAGGCCAATGTGTAAGTAAATATGACAGCCTCCATATCTCTATAATATGGAGAATACAGAACTCTCACCCTCTCAGTGCTCCTCTCTCCCACCAGGCGAGCAGCTTCCTGTGTCGTCACTTCCTTCCAATAACCCCGCCCACTACAAGCGCCATGTTTCCGTAGCTACAGGACTACCACATCATGGCGCCCCGTCGGTGGGAGGAGCCAGGAGCGCAGCTAGGTGCGTGGCGCCAATGAGAGAGCGTGGGCGTGTCCCGGCGCCATCAGCCAGTAAGGGTCGAGTGGGCGGGGCGCAGGCCGCAGCGGAGGAGGTTTAAGCATGGCGGGAGATATGGAGCGGGAGATGCGGAATTTCATCGGACGCCTTTTCCAGGGGAGCCCCGACCTCAGGTGCGCTATGCTGGCCGCCTGGCTGCGGGGGGAA
This sequence comes from Hyperolius riggenbachi, assembly GCF_040937935.1. Classification (NCBI taxonomy): domain Eukaryota; kingdom Metazoa; phylum Chordata; class Amphibia; order Anura; family Hyperoliidae; genus Hyperolius; species Hyperolius riggenbachi. Next base: position 27,744,814 of record NC_090652.1, read on the forward strand.
CCGCCGTGACGTCACACGCGGGAGGTGTGACGTCATGCTGCGCCAGGAGGCGCTCAAGTTCTGGAAGGGGGCTTGTGATGTCACACACGGGGTGTACAGCATCCAACTGGGGGAGGGGGTGGAGTCATAGAATAGGGGCTTCAAGACCTTTTAGTGGCCCTCAGTGTAGGCTGGCCATACACCATGCAATATTTATTGTTCGATCTCTACCAATCACCCCATTCTCACTGAGGCCCGGTTCACACTGGCGATTGCGGTCTACTCCCCATCGCTAAAGTACTGCCAATTCTAGTGAATGGTCAGCGCCTGTACGTTAGTTTGCCACCGTTTACCATCATTTGCGCTAACTCCGTGTTCCGATCCCTATTGTTATCTCTGTTTCAGCTGACCCTGGGAGCAGCCCCTTACTGCCGCGTCTCCGCGTACGGCGGCGAAGAGGAAAATTGCTGCACAAGGCTTGGCGGCGTTAATTACTATTCCCCCTCTAGGTCTACGTGGATGGTAGGGAATTACAGTGTTTTAAAAGTACCTTCAGCTCCGTCTACTGACGGCACCATTAGAGCCATAATAACTATTATGGTCTACGGTGGCGCCAGCTGCGCCCACATTTCCTGCGCTGTGTTGGACGTTTTTGCCTGAGAGAGACACAGAGGGTGCACAAAGGCATACATATGAAATCGACAGTAGACTTGGGCGCAGGATACAGCCGGTATATGGCTGATCCTGCTGCTGCACAAGTCCCGGTACTAGCGTACATTGACAAAACAGCATACATTTAACATGATACGGAGCAGTGCTTTTCAGCGCTGCTAGATTTGGGCGCAGCCAGCGCCGCCATAGACTGTAATGGGAATCAGTCTATAGCGGCGCTCAGTGAGTAATGTCGGCATAGTCAGAAGACAGAGCTGAAGTTGCTTAAAAAACACAATAATTCGGCCTCCAGCATTCGCTGGAAGCCAAATTATTTCAAATCACCCACTATCCATGGTGGCCTGGAGGGGGAATAGTAATTAATACGGGCCGGACTTGTGCAGAAGCAGGATCAGCCTTATACCGGCTGAATCCTGCGCCCAAGTCTACCGGCGCCGATTTCAAATGTACGCAAGTGATATACCCCTTTTTAGTAGAATCAGTGTCCCCTTGCCCGCACGCTGGGCTGTGGGCTCGGTCCTCGCTTCGCTTGGACAACTTTTTATTCTAACGCTATGTCCACTTGGATAGTGGAGATTGCACACCAGCACCCAGGCTGCTAACTCGGGTTGCAAGGTTAGTGCTGCTGATAGGCATTCTGGGGTTAATGTATGATCTGCATGACTTTGCACATGCTCAGTAGCATTTGTATGCTATTCTGTCGGGTATGCTAAAATGTTGGAACACCGGCCGTATTAATTACTATTCCCCCTCCAGGCCGCCATGGATAGTGGGGGAATGATATCATTCGGCTTCCAGCGATTGCTGGAGGCCGAATTTATTGTTTTGTTTTTTTTAAGCAACCTCGGCTCAGTCTTCTGACGTTACTCACTGAGCGCTTCTCAGTTGTGATTCCCTTTGTAGTCTATGGTGGCGCCGGCTGCGCCCAAATCTAGCAGCACCGAAAAGCACTGCTTCGGCACAAAGAAAGAGAGGGGGAACAAAGCTTGATTTGAAGGAAATCGTGAATTGGAATTGGCCTAGTGGAGGGGGGGAGACAAAAGGGAATAAAAGTGGCACAAAGGGTGACAGCAGGTAAATGAGGCTAAAAGGGGGTACAGAGGTGGTCCTGGTGGCGCATATGGGGGACAGGGGAATACAGGTGCAGTGTTCTCCCCAGAATTTTTTTCCAGCCGGGTGGCCTGAAAAAGTAGCCGGGTGGGGCGAGTTGAAAATGCAGGGCAACTGTGCTTACAGCATAGGAGGAGGTGAGCCGATGACAGCCGGGTGGTCACCAAATCTAGCCGGGTGGAGCACCCGGCTAAAAGAGCCTGGGGAGAACACTGAGGTGGCACAAAAGGGGGTAAACTGTAGTGAAAATAACATAATGAATACATTAAATCTTTATTGTTTTAATAAATTATTTAGTCAGTGCTTGCCCATTGTAAAATCTTTTTGTCACCTTGCTAATATTTATCACAGGGGCAACAGTGTTCTCCCCAGAATTTTTTTCCAGCCGGGTGGCATGAAAAAGTAGCCGGGTGGGGCGAGATGAGAGAATGGAAGGCCGGGTGCTTTTCTGTACAACAGAGGAGGAGGTGAGCTGATGACAGCCGGGTGCTCACCAAAACTAGTCGGTTGGAGCACTCGGCTAAAAGAGCCTGGGGAGAACGCTGGGCAATGTCTTTTGTCCTGTCAGGTGATCTCTGTGGAATGTTTAGTTACTGAGAATTCCAAAGCCAGTAGGAAATATACCTGGTCTCCCAGAATGCTATGGGGTAGGGTGGGAGAATTTTGCATAGCTAATCAGCCTAGGCTAAACGTCATTGTCAAGGCGGGGCTACATGACAATGTACAGTACAACAATCTATAGGAAGTGTTTTTGATGCTGTAAGCGGGAAAATTGGTGTAAAAGTGAGTATCCTGAATCTACTGCATTCTGCTCTCCTTATAATGCCTATTTAACCTTTTCAGGACCTGCCACCTAACCCGGCGTTTTTGCTGAAAGGAAGGGGCACATTTGGGGGGAGGGGGTCAGGCAGCCGGATCCCTGCAGGAGCTTGCTGGGCATGGTGTCACCCTCCACCCCCCCCCCACCTTTTGTCAGCAGCCATCACTCACCTTCCAGGCTCCAGCGATGAGTTGCAGTGGACCTTTGTGACGGTATCTCCGCTCCTACTGCCGCTTAGTTCCGGGTCACGGCTTGATGACATCATCAAGTCAGGACCTGGCGCTGACGTCAGAAGGAGCAGAGATGCTGGCAAGAGCTGTGGAGGGGAGGGGGGAGGCACCGATCGTCACGGGAATGACAGGGAGGTGAGTGGATCTACTTTTTCCCCTACCGCTGCAGCTGTCAAATAGATCACTATGATCTGCCAGCGATCGTAGTGATCACGTGATCCGCAGCCATACACGATGGCTGCTGATCACTGAGGGGAGATGTCAGCTGTCATGACAGCTTAATCTCCCTTCTCCGGTGCGCACGATCACGTCGGGAGCGGAAAGTCGGGAAGCGTTGATCCTACGTCTCATCAGGCTAGAACAGCCACAAGTGCGGCGTAGGATCTAATAGCGGCGGTCCCCAAAAGGTTAAAGGAAACATCAGGCAAAAACAAAGAAATGTATTCGCCTGGGGCTTTCTCCCCAGGCGATTATGGTCTGCTTCCAAAAGCACTGCATGTACCATTTTCTGAGTGCTTTGACTCAATGGAAGATATAGGGAAATCGCTAAGCGCTTGAAAATGCACTTTGTATAGCAATTTCCCGAAAAATAAATACATTTATTCTTTTCTGCGTCAAAGCATTCACGGAAGTAAAAAAAAAAAAGAATCGCTCCTTAAAAGCGCTTACACAAAACCGCCCAACGCTCAGAAAACGTTGTGAATCGCTGAAAAAACGCGCACAGAATGCTTAGCGCTTGTGATTTATAATGTGAACATAGCCTTAAAGAGAATCTGTATTGTTAAAATCGCACAAAAGTAAACATACCAGTGCGTTAGGGGACATCTCCTATTACCCTCTGTCACAATTTCGCCGCTCCCCGCCGCATTAAAAGTGGTTAAAAACAGTTTTAAAAAGTTTGTTTATAAACAAACAAAATGGCCACCAAAACAGGAAGTAGGTTGATGTACAGTATGTCCACACATAGAAAATACATCCATACACAAGCAGGCTGTATACAGCCTTCCTTCTGAATCTCAAGAAATCACTTGTGTGTGTTTACCTTCTGTCCCCCTGCAGCTCTCATGCACTGAACATTACAGGCTTCCTGCAGACAGCTCTGCCTATGTCGTTAATTCCTTAGTATGTGACAGACCAGCTCCTTTCACAGCCTCCAGAGGAGGATTTTTATCCAGCTCTCTTCTATCACTGATAAGATAGCAGAGAAGCTGCTGGCTTATGTAAATAAAACACACACTGGAGTGTGCATAGAGGAACAGTTCAACACTGAAGAACTTGGCAGCCTTCCAGACACAGGCCGACAAGTCTGACAGGGGAAAGATACATTGATTTATTACAGAGATGGTTATAGTAGAAAGAGCTGCAGCAAGCCAGATCACATTAGAATAGGTTTAGGAACTTGTAGGATGGTAGAAAAAACGTTGTAATTTTTGTTACAGAGTCACTTTAATGCGCAAGCATGCTCCCATAGCTCACAAGTATGCAGCCCTTGCGCAAGTGCAGTAGCCGCTGACCTGGACAGGTCAGTGGCTTCTAAGGAGGGGAGAATGGCTGGGACCGGAGCTGCAGCAAGGGACACACAGGCTGCCAGGGGCTGGAGAATGCCCCAGGTAATTAGGGCACAACGGGTCTATTGAGATGAAGACTACAGGAACTAAATACTAGCTGTTTAGCCAACAAAATAAGGTAGCTATAATCCCCCCAACCCCCCTCAAATGTATGCACGCAGCTTGCACTCTTTTTGGGGAAGCTAGTGTCTTATAGTCACTCTTTTCGGTAGTGGATGGAGTTAATTTAGTCTCCGCTAGCATGGTTTCTATGGTTACAAAATTCCCCCATGATGGACCCAAAAAAAGTCCACCCATGTAAATTGGTATTTCTGCCAAGAAAGATGTTTTGTTCTGTACTCGAAGGCTGCCGGCTACGGCCTATGTTGTAAGTTTATAACATCGCATATCTAAATCCAAAAATGTCTGGAGTTATTTGGAATACGGTGTCATCTGAGCATGTTGTTGTTTAATTTGGGATTGAATCTTATACTTCATGTTCATAGAACAGCGTTTCTTATTATTGTAGTAATACAAAGTGGGACGAAATTTAGCACTGGGACAGAGTTGTGGGCCATCCTCTGTCTACTGGCCACCTTCCTCCCTTATAAAGTTTCCTGGTGTCTAATGGCTCCTCTCTAACCTCTATACATTTCCCCAGGGTCTAGTGGCCCTCCCCTATACAGTTCCCTGGTGTCTAATGCCCCCCACTTCCTTATATAGTTCCCTGGTGTCTCGTGGCCCCCACCCTTCCCTATATAGTATTTAGTGCTTTTCCCCTACAGTGTTCTCCCCAGAATGTTTTTCCTGCCCGGTGGCATGAAAAAGTAGCCGGGGGAGGGGGGGGGGGTAGATAAGAGAATGCTGGGCCGGCACTTCTCTCCACAATTCTGCTTACAACATAGGAGAAGGTGAGCAGATGACAGCTGGGTGCTTCCCAAAACTAGCCGGGTGAAGCACCCGGCTAAAAGGGCCTGGGGAGAACACTGCCCTATATGGCTTCCCTGGTGTTCTAGGGCTTTACCTCCAATATAGCTTCCCTGGAGGTCTAGAGTGGGCCAAACAGAATGCCAAGAGGGAAAACCATTTAAGGGCCAAATTTAATGGCTCTGAGGGCCGGATTTGGCCCACGGGCCGGAGTTTGACATGTATGATTTAGATCAATTATTTTTAACCAGTTGAAAAGTCCCCAGCAACCTTTTTCTGCCTGCTCACTGTAAACCACACCCCTGGACTCAAATCAGCATACGGGAAGGGGGATGATTAATAATCTGAAGACGCGCCTCCCTGTTGCTAGGTACACACCATACAATTTTCTGATATGCTGGGAATACACTGTTAGATTCTGAGCCATTTAGATGCCTCGATAGATAATTTCCGACACGTCCGATCTCCCGCCCGATTGTTTCCGCGCTCGATTCTGCATAGAGGACAATGGGAAAAGATAACAAAAACGAGCAGAAGATAAGCGAATCGCCTATTGAAATCGAGCGCCGAAGCGAACAAGCGGAAAATCAAGTCGTGTATTCCCGGCATTATGCTCGATGCCGGCGCATCCCCGCTCGTCCGCGCGGATCGATTCACGCTCGTCCCCGCCGGCGCTCCTTATCAGCCAGTCGATTCCCCGCTATTGTCCGCCGGCGGGGATCGAGCGGGGAATCTATACGGCAGGTCATCAGACCTGTCGGATATTATTAATCGAGCCATCAGCGGCTCGATTGATAAGGAAATAAAGTGCCGTGTATGCCCAGCATTAGATTTACCTGCCAGATAGATAATTTCCAACATGTTGGAAATTATCTATCTAACCATCTATCTGCCAAGCAATTGGGCATTGTTCTACTCAGCAGGAGATAACCAGAAGACAATGCACTAGAGATAATAACCAGTCTCTACCAGTACTTTACAGAAAATAATCTTAAAGAGAATCTGTATTGTTAAAATCGCACAAAAGTAAACATACCAGTGCGTTAGGGGACATCTCCTATTACCCTCTGTCACAATTTCGCCGCTCCTCGCCGCATTAAAAGTGGTTAAAAACAGTTTTAAAAAGTTTGTTTATAAACAAACAAAATGGCCACCAAAACAGGAAGTAGGTTGATGTACAGTATGTCCACACATAGAAAATACAACCATACACAAGCAGGCTGTATACAGACTTCCTTTTGAATCTCAAGAGATCATTTGTGTGTTTTTCTCCCTGCAGTTCTCATGCACTGAAGTTTCAGGCTGCTCTTTTTTCTCCTGCAAACAGCTTTGCCCTTGTCTGTAATTCTTCAGTATGTGAAAGCCCAGCCAGCTCAGAGGACGATTTATCCAGCTTGTAAGAGAGAAGAGAGAAGCTGCTCTAATCTAAATAATACACAGGCAGTGTGCATAGAGGGGCCTGGAATGGGGAATTCATAGCAGAACCACAACACTGAAGAACTTGGCAGCCTTCCAGACACAGGCTGACAAGTCTGACAAGAGAAAGATACATTGATTTATTACAGAGACTGATAGCAGAAAGTGCTGCAGTAAGCCAGAACACATTAGAATAGCTTTTGGAACTTGTAGGATGATAAAAAACAGGATGCAATTTTTGTTACGGAGTCTCTTTAAGGTGGCCATACCCTGGTCGATTTGCCACCAGATTGACCAACAGATAGATCCCTCTCTGATCAAAGAGGGATCGTATGGCTGCCTTTACTGCAAACAGATTGCAAATCGATTTCACTATGAAACCGATTCACAATCTGTGGAGCTGCCGCTTGATCCCGCCCCCGACACTCCGCATACATTACCTGATCCGGCCGGCGCGAGTCCCCTGGTCTCTGCTGTCTTCTTCTCCGCTCTGGGCTACAGCTTCACTTTACTTCCTGCCTGGGGAAGTTTAAACAGTAGAGGGCGCTCTACTGTTTAAACTTCCTGTCGGGACAGGAAGAAGTGAAGTCTGCCGGAGTCCAGTGGAGAAGGAGCAGCGGTGACAGCGGGGATACGCGTCGGCCGGATCAGGTAATGTTTTGCTGCTAGCGTCAGTCGTCGGGCATTCGAAGGCCGCTATGGACGCACTCCCAACCTGCCGGCGTTTGCGCAACGATTTTTTACTGCAAATTCGATCACAGTGATGGAATCTGCTGTATATCGGCGGGAAAATTGTTAGGTGTATGGGCCCCTTTATGCAGGGAATAAGCGGCTCGATTCTCCCGCTCAATTGTTTCGTCGCTCGATTTCCTAGGGCGATTCTCTTACCTTTTTCCATTGTCCCCTACGCAAAATCGAACGGCGAAATGATCGGGCGGGAGATCGGACATGTCAGAAATTATCTATTGAGCCATCTAAATGGCTCAGAATCTATCAGTGTATTACCAGCCTAACAGAAAATTGTATGGTGTGTACATACACCATACACATGAGGGATGTGGAGACCGCCATACAGTTGTGCTTATAAGTTTACATACCCTGGCAGAATTTTGATTTCTTAACCATTTTTCAGAGGATAGAAATAAAACAAAATCTTCTTTTCCTCCAGGCTTACAATCCAAAAAATTAGTGCAGCACTGGATGAAAGATGCAAGGTTCTGTCAGGAGTCCAGCAACTCTGTGACCTTACACATACCCACTAATATTACAAGCAAACAGATCACAGGTGAAGATGGTTACTTTTTAGCCATCAGGCCTTGTTCACATTCTAAATAGCCAGCGCAAGTGCTGAACTATTTGTGAGCGCTTTTTCCATCGATTTAGTAAAGCGCCTTTTAAGTGCTTTTGTGTGGCGATTAGCGGGTTTGGTTTTTTAAATCCATCAGGAAGTGAACGCTTTGACCTGGAACTGAAGAATTACAATGTGGTTTTTTTTAAAGCGCTCATCAAATTGCTTTTCAACGTGCTTTTTCAAGCGCCTTGCGATTTCCCTATACTTTGTGTTTAAGCGCAATCGCTCAGGAAATGGTGCAGGACCTGCGTTTGTGCTTGTAAAAAAAAAAAAAAAAAAAAGCTCATCGCACATGTGAGAACACTCAAGCGCTTTTAAAACTATTTAAAAAATCGACAGCACTTAAAAAAAAAAAAAAAAAAAATCACACTCTTACTGTGAACAAGCTCTTAAAACCTGTGTCAAGATGTGTGCAGGTCAAATTACCAGGGTATGTAAACTTTTGATCAGGGTGATTTTGGGTAGTTTGTGTCGCGATTGGGATTTAAACTGTACCAGAGCTGAAACATTAAGATTTTATACATACCTGGAGCTTCCTCCAGCCCCATCCGCCTTGATCACTCCCACACCACCATTCTCCGCTGCCTGCAGCTTTGGGAACCAGGTCCCTGCGCTTCCGTCAGTTGGAGACAGTCTAACGTAATAGAAGTGCTCTGTTTGCGTATCTCTCCAGCACCTGCTGGAGAGATGCGTATAGGACGCACTTCTGCATAGCTGGCTCCGATGGCGTCAGTGACGGGACTCGGTTATCGTAGGTGGAAGATGGCGGCATGGGATCGATCAGAGCGTATAGGGGCTGGAGGAAGCCACAGGTATGTATAAAATCTTTTTATTTCAGCTCTGAGTCCCTTTAAAGAGTAAACATAGTTGTTTGGCAATAAATGGCTTCAGCCAACCACTTACCATAAGGGTAAGAAGTTTCTGTCATATAATTTATATTCTATGACTATTCATAATTCTGCCAGGGTGTGTAAACGTATGAGCACAACTTGGTTTATTTTTAAACATTGCTGATTGGCTGACTGTCCTGCTGACCCTCTGCCGCTAATACTTTTTGCCTCCTGCCGCAACCTTTGATACGACTCTTTGCCTCTGAAGAAGCGCCTACATAGCCGTGAAACGTGCATTAGGCCATTGGTGATATTGTTGCCTGGTATAAGGACGGTTTTTATTATATGTTGTCCCATCTATGTAATTAAAAGTTCTGTTTGATACTATTTGAACATGATTTAGGGGCCTTAAAACCTTCACTTCATTTTTTGTTTCTTCATATTTTTGCATCAGTCGAGAAAAAGCACAGAAACCAGGCAACAGGCATTGCATACCTCCCAACTTTTTGAGATGAGAAAGAGGGACACTTAAGCCTCGCCCCTAATCACGCCCCTAGTCACGCATACCATAAAGATTTCATAAAAATATTTTGTTTTATAATTCAAACCACACTGGTCCTTTCTATCCTGGTTCATTTTCCATCATATTAACATTTTAAAATTAGTACTATATCAATTAAAAGGATGGGAATAAAGTTTAGAGTCAATCACATTTTTAGTAGAGAAATATAAATGTGTGTGTGTGTGTGTGTGTTTATATTTACACAGAAAGAGGGACAAATGAGGAAGAAAGGGGGACAGAGGGACAGGGCTCCCAAAGAGGGGAGCTATGGCAATGTATTTGGATCATTTATGACTGGAGGGCACAGACCTTACAGCACTGTTGCTGGAGGGAAGATGATCATGATAAGAGATAACAGTCCTCCTCTGTAATGGCCCATACTCACGAGGGACTTTTGTCGCCTCAACACACGGCGCGCGCGTGTTGCGGTGACAGGTCGCTCGTGAGTATGGGCCGCGGCACGCGCGCGCACCCCGAACTGTCGCCCGCCGCTCATGTCGCCATGCGATTGAAACTTTCAATCGCATGGCGACAGTCGCCGCCGCACCTCCCCCGCAACTGTCGCTAGTCCGCGTGAGTACGCGGACTAGCGACAGCAACCTCCATTGTATCATATGGAGCTTCCGGCGGGGGGAGGAGGAACGTCGGCGAAAGCTTCCGCCTCGCCGCTGGTCCCTCTTCCGCGTGTGTACGCGGAGGGACCTGGCGAGGAGCTGTCGCCGGCCTGTCGCCCACACGCTCACGTGTGCTGGCGACAGGCAACTTCTGCAGCCCGTGAGTACGGGCCATAACATGATCCTGTGTGTCCAGCTTCTGCCTGTGCCTTATCTTCCAGCAGGTCTCTGCAGCCAGTGTCTATCCCTCCAGAGATTGTGCAGAGAGGGGGGAGGAAGGTCAGAGGGCACCGCTGCTAGAGTGTGACAGCCAGGCAGAGGACCCCCCCCCCCCCCCCCCCGCATGTCACATTAGTTAGGAGCAGACAGTGAGGAGGACAGAATTAAACAGGAGCTGTATGGGGAAGCAGGCACCACTTTGCAAAGAGCAAAGCAATCACCAGGGCTTTGTAACTGACGTCATTGCTCACTTTTGTGTAGGAAGTCCCGCGGTGACTGCTCTGTTCTCTATGATCGCTCTGCCGCTCTCCATCCTGACTTCTCAGCCCGGGACTCAGGCAGGCTATCACGGGAGGCGGGATCAAGCCTCCCACAGCGGGAGAATGCCGACGAAAACAGGGCGGTTGGGGAGTATGGGCATTGTTAGAGAATGAAGATGGCAGCCTCCATATTCCTCTCACTTCAGGCCCCCTTTGACCAGAGTCAGTTGAGTTCCAGTTTTCTCCAGAGTGCCCACCTATTTTGCAGAATATTAGGTTTCCCAGAAATATACATGAAGGATGTAGTCCTGAGAGAGGACACAGTGCTTGGCCAGGGTGTCGCTGGGCTATTGACGTGGGGGGGGGGGGGGGGGTTTGGACGAGGTATAAACAAACCTCAATACATATATCTGTAGATAGCAGTTACTGACAACCTTAAAACTGGCATGTCTCCTTCTCTGTAGCACCCTCACCCAGTCTGCTGTGCGCTCCAAGTTCTTGGCTCATTCTGGCCACTCGACGCTGACCTCAGAAGACCGCCGCACACTGAAGATGATCGTGGAGGAGCAGCTGCTAAAGATGGAGGTAAGGCTTCCCATGTCCTGGTTAGTAATGGCTCCAGGGTGTATAGCTTCATTGTTCTCCCCAGAAATTTTTTTCTAGCCGGTGGCATGAAAAAGTAGCCGGGTGAGATGAAAGAATGCAGGACCAGTGCTTCTGTGAGCAACTCTGCTTACAGCATAGGAGGAGGTGAGCCGATGACAGCCGGGTGGTCACCAAAACTAGCTGGGTGGAGCACCTGGTGTCAGGAACCGGCCCGCGGCACGCCTGCGTATACGGTTCCCGACTGCGGGTTTGACCAGATTAAGCGGGGAACAGCCTTATTCAAGCTAAAACAAGGCTGGGACCCCTCAGAACACCTCTCACTGCCACCACTAGCTGTTCGCTAGACACTTCCACTCTGCTGTTGAGTCCTCAGCGTGCACTCCGCGTTTTCGTATTCGGGTCAGCTTTGCGCTTAGGCCAAATACGGGAACGCCACGCACCCACAAACACACACAGTTGCAATCTTACACTGTCGTGAAGCAAAGACCCACTAACAGTCGTTCCGAATGATACTGTTAGCCACTCTGCTGTCGCTACTCGCACTGGCGTTGTTCGTACGTTGGGTCAGCTGCGCGCTTAGGCCAACGTATGACAAACGCCCCCACACACAATGCAATTACAATTTCATACGGTAGTGTTGCTCAAGCGTACAATTAGGCATGAACTTATACATGGTTACACTTCAGTCTCCTTTAGGCTATGAGTGTTAGTTTAGTACGCCAGAAGTCAAGCTTATTAAATAATAATTTAATATTCCAGGAAAACATAGAACAATGCAGAACTTAATATATACAAAAGATTACAAAAAACAAAGTAAAAATAGTTACAAGATAAAAGTTACAAAGATAAAACACACGGATATTTGCGTAAAAATAAAAATGGGGATTAAAAACGTTACCAACTTGAAGGTTTCAACGTTGTTGGCAGGAGCATGCTGCTTGTTCGACCAGAAGTCGAGATCAACTCTAGCTATGCGCTAACTCCAAGAGCAGATACCGGTGGCTGTCCTGGGTCAGCTTAAAGGGACTCCGAGCAGTGCAGAAACTATGGAAAGATGCATATCATTTTAAAGCTCTCTTTCTCCTATTTCCAATGATATATAAACCGCCGCCCTACGCCTTTTAGTTTTCGCTATTTTCGCGACTGAAATTGCAGCGGCCGTGATTTCAATCGCGAAAATAAAGAAAACTAAAAGGCGTAGAGCGACGATTTAGTTGTCGCCAGAAAGAGGAGAAAGAGAGCTTTAAAATGATATATCCATCTTTTCATAGTTACTTGTATTACACAGGACGACACTTTCCCCAGTGTCAGCAGCTCCATTCAGCAGAAAAAGTCGGCCTGTGTCATACAATGTAACTATGGAAAGATGGATATAATTTTAAAGCTCTCTTTCTCCTCTTTCTGGCGACACCTAAATCGTTGCCCTACGCCTTTTAGTTTACTTTATTTTCGCGATTGAAATCACGGCCGCGGCAATTTCAATAGCGAAACTAGCGAAAACTAAAAGGCGTAGGGCAGCGGTTTATATATCATTGGGAAGAGGAGAAAGAGAGCTTTAAAATGATATGCATCTTTCCATAGTTTCTGCACTGCTCGGAGTCCCTTTAAATAGTCTGAAGTGTCCCCTGGGGCATTTAATGTCCAGCCCCCAGGAACTAATGCAGTTTGTGACGTCACCGAACGCTTGTTATAATCTTTCTTGTGATATGCAAACTTCAAAGGGGTTCCTGTTTTAGCTTCTTGAAGTTTGCAGAATTCAATAGGTGCGATTGTATCCTACCAGACATCAAAAAGCTTCCTTGCCTATTGAAGGGGACTGGTCCATTCACTGAAGACAATGGCAGCTGTCTACATTAATACAAAAGCGTACAGTTCCTCTGGACAGCCAGAAACAGGTAATGAGGTTCCCTTTGTCTGTCTATTGACACCACACACAATCACCTTAATAGTCCATGAAGCTAGCTGCCAATATCTTCAAGTCATACTGGCTGACCTCCACCTCTGAAAGATATACAGCAGACATAAAAATGATAGAATAGGTTTCTGTACTCCCTAATATCATCAGCACCTCAATATATCTCCACACCTGGCTAAAAGAGCCTGGGGAGAACACTGAGCTTTCCATGTTCTGTATACAGCCAATGGACCACTCCAAATGAGCAAGAGGCCATCTATATCTCCTGTACCGCACAACCTTGTCCCCATAGGGTAAGTTAGGATGATGATTCCTGTGGTCACCAAAATGCCAGGTGGAAAATGACCGGGTCGCTACCTACATTTTAACCTCCCTGGCGGTCAATTGATTTGCGGCCACAGGAGTTTTTTTTTTTTTTTTTTAGCCTTTTTTTTAAAATTTTTTTTATATATCATGTAGCTAGCCTATCGCTAGCTACATGATTCCTCCCTCCCTGCGGCGTCCCTCCCACCCCTCCGATCACCGCCGGCAATCAAGCCCATCCTGAAATCCCAACGGGATTTCCGTTAGGGCGTGACGTCACAGGGAGTCCCGATCCACCCCATAGCATAGCCTGGCGGCGAATGGCCAGGCTGCGCAAGGGGTGGGGGGGCCTGTATTGCGGCGGGTAGCGGTGCGGTGGCAATCAGGTAAGACACGCAACTAGCAAAGTGCGAGCTGCATGTTTAAAAAAAAAAAAATTATCCAAATCGGCCCACAAGGGCCTGAGAAATCCTCCGCGGCGGCATACCCCGAGCTCGGCTCGGGATTGCCGCCAAGGAGGTTAAGCTGTAAAACTTAAAGGATACCCAAGGTGACAAATTACGTGAGACATGTGTATGTACAGTGCTAAGCACACAAATTACTACGCTGTGTTCCCTTTTTTTTATTTATTTTTTTATTCTTTCTCTGCCCGAAAGAGTTAAGCATCAGGTATGTAAGTGGCCTGGGTCAGACTACAGTGTGACCCTCACTGATAAAAAAAATTACAACTATAAAACACTTTCCTAGCAGAAAATGGCTTCTAAGAGCAGAAAAGAGATAAAAGGTCAATAGTTCATAGAGTTTAGCTCTGGCATACTTCAATGAATGTGTCATTGAGCAAAAACCATAAAACAGTAAAAAGTAGATTGAAATATAAAATAGTGGAATATCTTAGTCATTTTTAGGAGGATAGATGCAATCGTTTTCATTAGTGTATTTTCACCTCGGGTGACCTTTAATTCTTTACTGTAAAGCGCTTTTCAAAGCACATTAGCAGAACGATTTTGTTTTTTCACTCCCTGACGTCAGTCAGATTGTGAACTCTGACCCGGAAAATAATAAATGCAATAAATAATAAATACAATGTATTTATCCTTAAAAGGTGGGTCGCAAGGAATTGCAACCACCGTTAGAACCTACAGGGAAAATGCGGCCCCCGTTCAGTATTCCAGGTCTGTAGAAACAGGAACTGGTCGGTCCCTTGCCAAAGTTCTTCAGGATATTGCTGAATGATTACCTCCGAACAGAGGTGCAAAACTGACAATGAACAAGGGTGGGGGTGCCCAATATAGATAAAATAGAAACTGTAAGGGAAAAAACCCTCCTGGGGGGTAATTGCCTCGGAAGGGGGGGGGGAAGCTTCAGGATCCAAATGAGGCTTCCCCCGTCTGCCTCCGTCCATAGATTCCAGCGCTGGAAGCTTCTGAAACCACAGCCGACTGGCGCTGTAGCGACAGCAGTATTTACCTTCCCCCGCTCCAGCGCAGTAGCGGCTTTCTGATCGGGCTCAGGCGGAAATAGCCAATCAGATACACTCTACTGCTCAGGTGCACTAACTGCGACTGGGAACTGATCCCTATGCGGTTTCCTGCTGGGCCCCTAAACTACAGTCGTGCTGATTGCCCAGCAAGCAATCACAATTATTGTGTAGGATGGTCGATCGGGCTGCAAAATCGCTAGATATTTGGCCAGCTTTGGATGGTATTTTTAGATTTTTGGCTGGCGATGGGCTTCAGTGCAGAGCGTCTCTGTGACGTGTCTTTGTATCCTTGTGGTGCTGTCTGCTTTAATCTCTTGTGCTGTTAGTGGTATGATAGCGCAGAACCCCCGGGGGCTCTGGGTTATCCTGTGCGAGGCTGCCTCATCTTGACTCGTCCTTCTCTCGTCCCCGCTGTGCGATCACTGATGGCGCTGCCCAGCCAGATCCACCAGCAGCGTGGTGTCATGTGAGGGGTCTGAGGGTGCTGCAAGCAGCTGTCTCTTCCTGTGCCGTTCAGAATGTGGCTCCCGCACGCAAAGCGCGGTGTTGGTGGTGTCTGGGTCTTCCACTCCCTCCTGACCGCTGGCAGCGGGGCATTATCTCTGGAATGTTACTATCGGGCTGCTGGAGGCTGTTGCTATCTGTGTAAGATAGTGTCACGGCTGACATCTGCAGCACTGATCTGTATTCATTTCCTGTACTCTGCCTGCAGAGAGGAAGAGGACCTGTCACACTCTGGTTGCAGAGCGAGCAGCGTCTGTGTGTGCTAATCCATGTACAGGTTTACTTTAAAGTGGATCCGAGATGAAAAACTAACTATAACAATTAACTTGTCTATATATCTTATGCACAGTTTAGATGGTTTAAACAGCAAATCTGTCTACATACAGCTTTAATAGAATATGATTATTTCTTCCTGTGATACAATGACAGTAGCCATGTTGTTTGTAAACATTACACACAGCCAAGATTATCTGCACCATCAGCACTCAGATTGTGAAAAAAACCTAATCCCCCCCCCCCCCCCTCCTCCTCTCTGCCTCTGAAATCTCTGGCTAGAAATACCTCCCCCTCCTCCTGCCCAAACTGAGCTCCCATGAGCCCTTGCTACTGCCAAGGCTCTCTGAAAACTGTGGGCGTGGCGTGTTTAGTTTATAGGGAATTAGAGTATTGAAACAAAAACAAAAAAGTATTTGGCTTGAGAAATGCCCTATAAAGTATAAACAATAGGAAAGGAAAACAATTATGCAATGAGTAAAAGTTTATCTCGGATCCACTTTAAAGTCCTAAAAAACTCGTGTATTTTGTTTGCACTCTGAGTTATTGGCATTACCTTGGCCACCCGTATTGAGCATCATTATGCCCCCTGTTCTTCCCCACCACTCACGGCGTCCCGCTCTGTCTCTGCAGGATGACGCCAGCGACGATGAGCCTCTCATCAGGAAAGTGGCGAAGAGGGCGCGAGCTGACAGCGGGGATGATGTCATCACAAGCAAGGCACCCCCTGGCAAGAAAAGGAAGCCGCTACATGGTGAGTGTAACAGCGGCGTTGCCTGAAAGTGGGATTCTACTCACAAAACACTGGATTTGACCGATCCGCCAAGCAGATGCTCCAAAACTAGTCTTATCAGCTGAACGACCATTTGTACACATGCCCGATTTGACGTCCAAACGACTGATCATTTGGAAAAATCCAACGTGTGTACGCACCTTTAAAGCCGATCTGAAACGAAAATAAACTTCTGAGATAATGAATTGTATGAGTAGTACAGATAACAAATAGAACATTACAGTAGTAGCAAAGGAGTCTCATGCTGTTTTCTAGTAAAGGAAGAGTTAAAACAAGTTATCTATGCAAAAGAGCTTTTCTGAGCTGTCTTCTGAGTCCTGTTTTGTAAATGGCTTAAACAGCCAAGAAACGGTAAGAGACAGCCTATGATAAGGTTTTACTGGAGGAAAGTTCAAAGGCTCCTTAGCTCTGCTTTGTTTTAAAGTACAGCGTGTGGTTCTAAGCTGCAAATATGACAGTATGATGCAGTGTTATAATAAAGCTATATAACTGAAAATAAATGACTTTTCTTTGCTACTAATGTTATAGTCATTATGCGTACTACACATGCAATCCATTGTATAATAAGGTTTTTTTTCGGCCTCGGTCAGTGTGTAGATCCTGTCCAGTCTTTGTGGTTGGAATCTCTCTCCTGATGCTGTCCTTCCAATTATGGGAAATAGATGATCAGTAAGTAACCTAGCACAAGCTTTCAGCTGGGTGAAAGGTGTGTAATTACTGTATGTCTGTGGGGCAATTTAGCCATAGCTCGGACCGCATGGCATGGCCATGACCTCCAGTGGACCTGTGTCTTTTGTGAAAGAAGCTGAAGAACTGACATTTTTTTTTCTCCCTTTTTTAGGCAGTGGGTCAGAAGAGGATTCTGGGATTGAGCAGAAGGACACAAAGAGGTTGTCTGGGAGTTCACCGGAAGCACCAGTTTCCAAAAGAAGGGCAGAGCAAAAGACAGGCGGCAAGAAAGCAAAGACGCCTCCGAGAAAAAATAAAGAGACCGACAGCGAAAGTGACGTCAAAGAGGTCTTGTCTGAGGAGGAGAGTGACAGCGAATGGACCAATAAAAAACAGAAGGCAAGTCCACAAAAGCCAAAGGCAAGAAAGGTTCATCAGGTGAAAAAGAAATCCGATTCTGAGAATGAGGACTCTGATAGTGAGGAGGACATCTCTAAGCAGAAAACCAAGCCGAAGGTGCATTCAGAAAGTGAGGAGGACTCTATCAAACCCACAAAGAAAATACAGAACGTGGACTCTGATAGTGATGAGCACACAAGTAAACGCAAGACCAGACATGATGTGAATTCTGATAGCGAGGGGGACAGTGACTCTGTTAAACAGAGGAAGGTGAAATCTGACAGTGAAGATGATGCCTCTAAAGATGGGAAGACTGTGCAGAGCTCCGATTCTGATAGTGAGGATGGAATGACACTCTCCAGCTTCAAAAATGTACAGAACAAGAGCCAAGACGGGCTTAAAAAGAGCAAGCCCAGTCCTAAGAAAAAGCCCAGTCCTAAGAAAAAGCCTGTGCCCAAACCGAAGGCTAAACCCGTTACCAGTGCAAAACCTAAACCTGCTGCCAAGCCAAAGTCCAAGCCTACCCCCAAGTCTGCAAAGAAGCTGCAAAAGAAGTCGGACAGTGAAAGTGAGGCAAGTAGTGAGAGCAGTGCAGAGGAGAAAGTCAAGAAAAAACCCTCAGCTAGTCAGAAGGCAAAGGGTGGGAAGGCACAGAAGCGACAGGAAGAAAGCGAGAGTGAGGAGGATGTGAGGTCCGAGGAAGAGAGTGACGATGAGGAGGAAGAGTCTTCACCAAAGAAGGCACCGAAAAACGAGAGCGCCAGTGAGGATGACAAATCTGCAATAAAAAAACATTCAGAGGACAGTAGCAGTGAGGAAGAGGACCTGGAAAAGCGGGGCTCTGATGAAGACAGTGACAGTGAAGAAGATAAGCGGACACCACCCAAGAAAGGTACGGCAAAGAAGACCAGCGATGACGAGGAGAAACCGAGGAGAGCAGCCAAGAAAACCTCTAAAGAAGGCCACAGTGATGGGGATGAGGAAGACGAGAGCTCAAGTGATAAAGGATCAGATAAAGACAGTGACGAGGAAAATGAGTCAGAGAAAACTAGGAGGAGAAAGCAGAGCCATAGCAAAGCGGAAAACTCAGAAACAAAGAGCAGCAAAAAGAAAGCGGCAAAGAAGCCAGCCACAGAGAAAAAACAGAAACGAGCCAAGGGTGTAAAAAGTGAGGACAGCGATGGGGAGGACAAATCTGAGAAGGGAAAAGACAAAGATGGAGACAGCGATTCATCTGAAAGCGGCGATAAAGGGGGACAGGACAAGCAACAGAGTAAGGTAGGCCATGTGCTCTTCTAAAACAGCAGGTTTGCCACTGAGGATCTGTCCGCATAGCATCTACAGGTGCTTTTAAAGTGACCCTTTGCGCTACATAAAAACAAAATTTGGACTTACCTGGGGCTTCTTCCAGCCCTCTTCTCCCCTCTCCTGGTCCAGCTGGTGGCTCCAGTAATCGGTGACTCTAAGGGTAAAGTTGCGCATGCCGGTTGTGTCATCCCGCCAGTCGCCGTAAGCCTCCTGTGCATGCGTGTTTCAGTCTTTAGAGAACCGTGCAGGAGGCTTACGGTGACCGGTGTGATGATGTGGCAGTGGCGCGCATTTTTACGACTTCACCCGAGAGTCGCTGATTACCAGAGCTACCAGCCTGACCAGGAGAGGGGAGAAGAGGATGGCGGAGGACCTTGCCCGCTACGGGGGGCTGGAGGAAACCCCTGGTTCAAATTTTGCTTTCATGCAGTGCTCGGGGTCTTTTTTTTTTTTTTTTTTTTTTTTTTATAAAGGACATCCGATGTGAAATGAGATAGACGTGTATGTACAGTGCCAAGCACACAAATAACTATGCTGTGTTCCTTTTTTTTTTTTTCTGCCTGAAAGAGTTAAATATCAGGTATGTAAGTGGCTGACTCAGTCCCGACTCAGACAGGAAGTGACTACAGTGTGACCCTCACTGATAAGAAATTCCCCTTCTTATCTCTTTCTCGCTCTCAGA
Source organism: Hyperolius riggenbachi (assembly GCF_040937935.1). Taxonomy (NCBI): domain Eukaryota; kingdom Metazoa; phylum Chordata; class Amphibia; order Anura; family Hyperoliidae; genus Hyperolius; species Hyperolius riggenbachi. The sequence continues at coordinate 27,764,283 of NC_090652.1, forward strand.
AGCCATTTTCTGCTAGGAAAGTGTTTTTATAGTTGGAATTTCTCATCAGTGAGGGTCACACTGTAGGCACTTCCTGTCTGAGTCAGGACTGAGTCAGCCACTTACATACCTGATATTTAACTCTTTCAGGCAGAGAGAAAAAAAAGGAACACCGCATAGTTGTGTGTGCTTGGCACTGTACATACCCATGTCTATCTCATCATGTCACACGTCACCTCTGATCTCCTTTAAAGAAAATCTGAGATAGGTTGTATTGGTGTATTTATACTTATCTGGGGCTTCCTCCAGCCTCATGAGGTGCGTAGACTCCCTCGCCTTCGTCTCTGACCACTCAGTTCTCTTATAATTTTCCCCGGTCATCTGTCTAGTCGCTCTACGCCCCACAGCTGCGCAGAACGCTTCTTGGCAAGGGCGCGCCGTGGTGTGCGCTCGCACATCCGCAGAAGCCACATGACTGACTGCGACTGGCCGTGTTACCAGGGAGGATTACAAGAGAATGGAGCGCCCAGTGAAGTCAGCGAGGGAGCCCACGCACCTCATGGGGCTGGAGGAAGCCCCAGAAAAGTATAAGTACACCAATACAACCCATCTCTGGTACACTTCAAGCTGCCTCACATTGGGAGAAGTAAGACTACTCCTATAGTGCTGTGCGCACTTTATTTGTTGGGTACTGTATTTTTTTTTTTTAAGAATATAATTTAATGATATGCTTTTTCATGATTTTATTATACTTTCTTAGGTTATTGTTGGGCGTAGGTAGGGTTAAGTTTATTGTTAGGTGTAGGTAGAGGTAAGGTAATGGTTAGGAGTAGGTAGTGGGGAGGTTAGTGTTAGGCGTAGGTAGTGGGGAGGTTAGTGTTGGGCGTAGGTAATGGGGAGGTTAGTGTTGGGCGTAGGTAGTGGGGAGGTTAGTGTTGGGCGTAGGTAGTGGGGAGGTTAGTGTTGGGCGTAGGTAGTGGGGAGGTTCGTGTTGGGCGTAGGTAGTGGGGAGGTTCGTGTTGGGCGTAGGTAGTGGGGAGGTTAGTGTTGGGCGTAGGTAGTGGGGAGGTTAGTGTTGGGCGTAGGTAGTGGGGAGGTTAGTGTTGGGCGTAGGTAGTGGGGAGGTTAGTGTTGGGCGTAGGTAGTGGGGAGGTTAGTGTTGGGCGTAGGTAGTGGGGAGGTTAGTGTTGGGCGTAGGTAGTGGGGAGGTTAGTGTTGGGCGTAGGTAGTGGGGAGGTTAGTGTTGGGCGTAGGTAGTGGGGAGGTTAGTGTTGGGCGTAGGTAGTGGGGAGGTTAGTGTTGGGCGTAGGTAGTGGGGAGGTTAGTGTTGGGCGTAGGTAGTGGGGAGGTTAGTGTTGGGCGTAGGTAGTGGGGAGGTTAGTGTTGGGCGTAGGTAGTGGGGAGGTTAGTGTTGGGCGTAGGTAGTGGGGAGCTTAGTGTTGGGCGTAGGTAGTGGGGAGGTTAGTGTTGGGCGTAGGTAGTGGGGAGGTTAGTGTTGGGGGTAGGTAGTGGGGAGGTTCGTGTTGGGCGTAGGTAGTGGGGAGGTTTGTGTTGGGCGTAGGTAGTGGGGAGGTTTGTGTTGGGCGTAGGTAGTGGGGAGGTTCGTGTTGGGCGTAGGTAGTGGGGAGGTTCATGTTGGGCGTAGGTAGTGGGGAGGTTCGTGTTGGGCGTAGGTAGTGGGGAGGTTCGTGTTGGGCGTAGGTAGTGGGGAGGTTCGTGTTGGGCGTAGGTAGTGGGGAGGTTCGTGTTGGGCGTAGGTAGTGGGGAGGTTCGTGTTAGGACCGGATCAGATAAGGTGATTGTAGAATATCTGTAATGTTACAGATATTCTACAATCGGCAATATCTTATGCCCATTTTACTTTGGCACTTTCAGGGTTTTATTATATGTTGTGCCGGCTAGGTAAGCCTTTTTTCCCTATTTTGTGGTCTGGAGCCACACAAGAATAAAGACACGGTGATGCATGTAGAACTTTTTTTTATATGTGGTGCTCTCTACTTAGATCATGCCAACATTTTTGTCATTCATTTGTTTTTAATGTTTTTTTCCTTGACTGCCCTCAGAGCAACTCCAAAGAAGATCACCCCAGTGTCACCCGGCTGAAGAAGTACATCCGGACCTGTGGGGCGCACCGAAACTACAAGAAGCTGTTCAAGGACTGCAGGTCGGCGAAGGCTATGGTGGCGGTGCTGAAGAAGGAGCTGGAGGACCTGGGTGTGAAAGGTAGGGGTGTGTGTGTGTGTGTGTGTGTGTGTGTGTGTGTGTGTGTGTGTGTGTGTGTGTGTGTGTGTACTAAGGATGGGGCAGACGTTGTTGCGTCTTCCCCATTGAGGTGGTTCTTTGGGGGGAGGGGGGGGGGCTCAGATGGGACACAGAGGCATGTTCTCTGCCTCATGACATGCCTCTGCGTCCCCACCCCACAGCTCTCTGCCCTCCCACCGCGGCGATATAGCCCACCAAGGTTAGCGACAATATTTGTTGCTAACTCGGAGGTAAACGGATGGGAGAGGAAATCCATGTTCAAAACGCCCACCAGGGGCGTTCCTGCAGGGTTTCCTGAGCTGCCATTGGGCAGCTCTCTCTCTCCTAGCCACGCCTCCTGCCGCTCCCCTGCCTCCCTGCACGCTGGTGAGACACGTAGTCTTTCTCCTTGTAGCATGGTGACCCAGAGTTCGTGAAAGTGGGCCATTATGGCCCACAGGAGCAGCGTTTTTTATTATTATTATATGAGCCCACCTCGGGCTCTCTTTAACCATTTCTGCTGCCCGGACGTGAAGCTCACGTCCAGGCGGCTGCTCTGCTGCGGTGCCGCGCTTCGGCGCGATCGTGCCCCCGTGGTGTCCCCCGGTAGTCCTGGGATCAGTGAATGAGAACATGGTTCCCGATCACCGATCTGTGTCCCCAGCAGAAAAACCAAAGCGCTCCTACAAGAGGCTTCAGTCTTTCTGCACTTAAAAATTTCAGCATCCCCCCCCCCCCCCCCCCCTCCCCTTGCACTTCCGCTTAGCGAGAGGCACAAGGAGGGGGGAAAAAAACTCAAGGTGGCCATCTTGTGGCCAAATAGTAAAACTTGCACATATTTTTTACATTACAATTTACACACATTAAAAATTAACTGTTCATTTTCCACACCAAAATGTTACCTAAATAAAAAATGTTAATGGGGGGAAAAAAAATTACACTTTTAAAAAAAACAAAAAACAAAAAAAAACGTAGTTCTCTAAGGGTCTGAACTTTTTAAATATGCATTTGAAGGGGGTACATTTTTTAAATTATAAGCTTGTAAATGGTGATGGACGCAAAATAAAATATTGGCACCATACATTGCGATAGGGACAAAATTTCAATGGTGTCATAACCGAGACAAACGGACAAATAAAATACATAGGTTTTAATTATGGTAGCATTTATTATTTTAAAGCTATAATGGCCGAAAACTGAGAAATAATTATTTTTTCCATTTTTTTTTTCTTATTAATCCTGTTAAAATGCATTTATAAAAAAAAAAAAATTCTTAGCAAAATGTACCACCCAAAGAAAGCCTAATTAGTGGCGGAAAAAACAAGATCTAGATCAATAAATTCTGTTAAGTAGTGATAAAGTTATTAGCGAATGAATGGGAGGTGAAAATTGCTCTGATGTATAAGGTGAAAAATCCCCACGGGCTGAAATGGTTAAAGAGAACCAGAGATGAAGCACCCTCTTGGATTTTACCTTATAAATCAGTGGGAACATGACAGTAACCACCTAATCTGCTCTTTGTTTCATTGTTCTCTGTTTAATCTCACTTTTATCACCCCTGATAAGAATCCCCAACGGAGCACTCAGTCTAGCTTTGCTACGTAAAGATTATAGCTGAGTTGTCTTCTCTGGTGTCTTTTCAAGCCCAAGCCTGCCCCCTTGTGGCTTTGCTATAATGACTCAGCAATAATCATTCCTGGCAAAGCTAGACTGAATGCTCAGTCGGGGATTCTTATCACAGCTGATAACAGACACTTTTAGCAGTGAGGATGAAACAGAGAGCATGGTAAGTGTTTTCTCTAATGTTCTTACTGATATATATATATATATATATATATATATTAAAATACACGAGGGTGCTTCGTCTCTGGTTCCCTTTAAGGCCCATACGCAGGTCAGAGTAATGATGCCCAACAGGGATTGGGACCCGATACCTAGGGTGACATTGCAGGTTTGGGGCTGAGCAGACACATGGCTCGCTTGCACGCAAACGACGTGTTGTACACTATGAAGGGGGCGGAGCGGCGTGGGAGTGATGATGGACGTGGTGAATGGGGAGAGCAATTTCATCCTCTCTCACTCAGCCAAAGTGATCCGCCTGGACAAATCGCTGGCCGAGCAGACTGGGGGGGGGCTGCCATACATACACTGGATTCTCATTAGGCTACGCAGGCGTAAGTTACCAGCTGCCTCAGCCAAGTTTTGTCTGGCATGTGTATGAGCCTTAATGTAAGTAATGAGATTGTTACATGTATCAGATGATGTGACCGATGTGACACTAAGAATGTTGGCACTTAATTATTAGATTTAGGTTTGCAATATATTAATAATGCAAACTGTATGCAAATGTGTGACTAATGCAAGTTGTATGCATCAGGGAATGACCTCAATGGGGGCGGGGCTGGCACTAGTCCACCACAGAGTAACAGGGCAGGGAGCTGCACTATGCCACCAGGGAAGGGAAGCAGGGCTGTGGAGTTGGAGTCGGAGTCTGAGTCAGGGCAATTTTGGGTACCCGGAGTTGGAGTCGTGGTTTCAGAAACTGAGGAGTCGGAGTCTGAGTTGGAGTTGAAAGATTTTTGTACCGACTCCACAACCCTGAAGGGAAGTTATATGGGTGGACGGAGGGTAAGCTATAAAGGGTAGGGGCACACGGTATGGTATGGTGAGGGAGGGATGGAAGTGACATGGAGTTGTGTGTAAGTGAGGTGAATGTTTTTTGGTTTTTTTTTTTAAGAACTGTAGTGAGAAGACTATATAGGCTTCTATACTTTACCAGTTACCTGGCAGCCCTGCTGATCTATTTAGCTGCAGTAGTGTCTGAATCACACCAGAAACAAGCATGCAGCTAATCTTGTCAGAGCTAACAATGTCAGAAACGCCTGATCTGCTGCATGCTTGTTCAGGGGCCATGGCTAAAAGTAGTAGAGACAGAGGATCAGCAGGACAGCCTCCAAAAAAATGCCTGCCTCCAAATCCCTCTCGTAACAGTTATCCTCTAACAAAGGGGAGGGTGGATGGAAATGTATTGGAGGGTAAGGTTAGTGTGGTGTAAGGTGTCACGGAGCTGTGTAAGGGTGGAGCTGTGTCTAGATTAAAGTGCCCACCGTGGAAGTGGCCCCTAAAGTATGGAAAACTCTGACACGATGTGAACAGCTGTGGGAAGAGGATATGACATCCTAAGCAGTCGACTGATTCAATACTTCCTGCTTGATCGGATTTAATATGTGTATAGATGTATAGAACAGATTGGGGTCAATTCATAAAAGGCTGTGTGAAAACAAAAACAAAAAACCTGGTCTGGAAAATACCGCATTCGGTTTTTTAGACCTTTTTTTTGTGCTAATTCATTAAAATTTTTAATAGGTGCGGTAGTTTGGTAAATTACCGAAGCCCTTTGACAAAAAAAAGTTAACAGCAGAAGAGTGGAGTGTGTTTGTGTTGTTACAAGACATCACCAGGGATCTGAACCAATCATAGATGGTTCAGATGATGACACAGTTAACTCTTTCCTGGTCAGTATTAAAGGTCATGAGTCACCAACGGAGGGCATTCTTGCTTTCTATCTACTGGCTAGAACCCTTTACTTATATATATTTATTTATGTCTCATTAGTTATCTTGTATGCTGTATATACTTAATTTAGATGTAACCTAGTATAGAAAGAAGATAACTGACTAACATTCAGGAGGAATGTTAGTCAAGAGCTTGTAACGCAACGGACTTAAACATGAGAATCTGCTTTGCTAAGATGTGACGAACTGTATCTGTATATCTGTGTATTGAATAAACAACTTGTACTTTGAAGACGACTGAGAACGGTCTATCTCCAATAATGCTTGCTGTGTGAGAGTCAAGTTATCTCACAGGCTGTGAGGGGCAACTCTAAGAAGTTGCTGGTGTCGAAGCAAAAAGGTGAATTATAACAGTTCCGTGCAGTGCAGATGTACATGTTTTGCTATACTGCCTCTGCTCGCTCTGAATCTGTCTATTAGTCTTTCTTAACATTCTATTTAATTTCCGCAGCTTAGATTAGTTTCTAAGAAACTTTACACATGCCATGCTTAGGTGATTTTCCACACTAGCATCTATATACCGTATATTCCTGCGTATAAGACGACTGGGCGTATAAGACGACCCCCCAACTTTTCCAGTTAAAATATAGAGTTTGGGATATACTCGCCGTATAAGACTACCCCCCTTCCAACGCACACCAAATTTAAAATTAAAAAATCATGTACTGGTGATATGTATGTACAGATACTGGTGCAGTACTGTATGGGTTATATAGTCAATTGACTTGTTGCATTGGTCAACTCTCCTTAAAGAGTAACTGTCAGGCTGCAGAAGCTAATTTAAACCTCTATTCTCCTGTGTTAAACAGTTTAGAAGGAAGCCCATAAGCAATTAGTGAAGATAAAAATCTCAGTTACCTTTGATGTGTGCTTATCTTAAAGGCTGTTATAGACCCATAAGGACGCAAGCCGCATACTAAACTGCAAAGCATTCTGGGGCTCTCCCCTCGGCTGCTAATGAGACGTTACAGCAGCTTGTAATCAGTCCAGCGCGTAGCACTGATAAATCTCCAGGCAGAGTACACTGCAGGAGTCAGCTATTGTTCCTAGCCACATGGCTCATTAATATTCACTGCACACTGTGTTATTTAGTACCAGCTTTTCTGTGATCAGGAAGCAGGCAGGACATGACGACACATTTGACAGAAAAACATGGAGCCTGCCATGAGCTGTCAGGAGCATCTATCTCTGCATATACTATATACAAATTCTGTGAAATCCAAACGTGGACAGTGAAATGCATATGTAATGTAAGTACAGCCAATCTTTAGCTATTGATATATGTGTTTATTTTCTCTGAGACCTTATACCTAACAGCTCCTCTTTAAGTAGACTGGTCAGCTCTCCTTGACTACCTGTTTATCAGAGCGGTATGGAAGAATAGACTGCGCTCCCTCAGCAGGGAGATCTGAGTGGCGGTAACAGGATAGGGCGTGTCACCCGGCATCAATGACACCCGGCGTATAAGACGACCCCCAACTTTTCAGAAGATTTTCAAGGGTTAAAAAGTAGTCTTATACCCAGGAATATACAGTATTTTCAAACCGGTACCCAAGAGGTTGAACAGACACACAGCCTAAAGTATTCAGGGGATGCCTGTTTTGTTCCAATCTCGCTCTGCTGCTGACTGGGGGGAAGAAAAGCTTGTCCCGTTGGCAAAGGCTGCAGGTCCTATCAGATTCAGACCTGCAGAAGACTGGCTGTTTCTATTGGCTCTCTGCTCCTGTCAGTCACAGATCTCACTGTTTCTGCTTGAGTCACGGCTGCCAGCACAGTCTCCGCATTCTTTTCACCTCTCGAAAGCAGGCGGTTTTATTTTGTGACTTTACCGCTTGTTGTAGGCTTTATGACTTGACATTTACTGACGGTAATTTACCTCACTGCTCTGGAATTTCAGCTTTTCATGCGGTAACAGCTTTTATGAATTGACATTTTCCTAAGTGCTCGGTAAAGTGTGGAAGCTGGTCATACTGAGTGTTAATCTGCTGCTTTTACACAGGGCAGCCCTCGCTGGAGAAATGCCGGGTTGTGCGGTTGAAGAGGGAGGAGGCGGCTGAACTGGCGGAACTGGACACCAGCAACATCATTGCTACAGCGGGTAAGTCCACACATTGCATTGTGGGCTGTGCACCAACAATCCGAGCAAAAAGGGGCCATGTGTAGTGCATAGAACCAATGGCAGCCAATCACCTCACACACAGCTGATCAGCGAAAGGGGAATTCTGATTGGTGGCTGCTTAGAGTTGTATTGAGCATGATGGAGAATGCTTTTATCGGTGCAGTTTAAAAAAGGAGGTAGCGGTGGTCTTCCACCCCCATAGATTTGGTTGTTTTTTTCAAATAAAAATCACTTTATTGCATACTCTAATGTTCTGCGCATTTAGCAGGCAAAATCAAGGAGTAACTGGCAAGCAGAAAACAATGGACAGTTCTAGAAGTAGCATCTGTTTATCAGATTACTATTTTTGCTGCTGCTTCTAGAATAAACGCTTAGTAGTTTTATGCCTCCCAGTTACTATTTGATTTTGCCTGATACAGGTTATACCTGCACAATGTTTTTTTTTTTTTAAATACGCCAGAGTAATCTATGGGGAGGTTAGTCCACCACTAGCTCCTTTTTTTTTTTTTTTTTTTTTAACGGTTTTAGTCCATAATAATCTTCTTGGTGCCTCTGCTGTACTCATATATTTTATACTATGCAGGGACTCAGAGCAACCTCAGTTCTTTCCAGGGCTGTGGAGTCGGTCCAAAAATCCACCGACTCCGACTCAGTTTAGGATTCCATCGACTCAGACTCCTCTAATTTGCATATTACAATTTTGTTGATTAACAGTACGTAACATGAAATTCGTCTCTTAACTGCCAACGCTTAGGAATTTTACAAGACAACTGAAGTGAGAAGGATATGGAGACTACTATATTTATTCCCTTTAGACTAAAACTAGTCCTTGGTAAGAGTACTTGTAAAATGTACAGACCGGAACAAAGAACATCTATCAGGCCCTAGGCAATGTAAGTGTGGGTACATGTAAGAATGATGTGCAGGTACTCTGCAGGGGAATGAGGAGATTCTTCCTCTATTACACATTCTTCATGCACAATCTGAACAAGGTTTATGGGTGACAGACAACACCTCTGTGTTCAATGTGCACAGCATTCTCAGTGGATTCCCTGCAGCTCTGTGGGGAGTGCATATGTAGAGTATAGTACTACTGTGTAACAAAGTAAACCTGAGGCAGATGAAATTAAAGTTTTATACATACCTGGGGCTTCCTCCAGCCGCCTTCAGGATAATCAGTCCCTCGCTGTCCTCCTCCACCACCTGGTTCTTCTGCTATGAGTCCAGGTACTTGAGCCAGTCGGGCGTAGTGCGCATGCACATACTCCGCCGCCAGGAGCATACTACACCTGTGCAGCCCTATTGCGCAGGTCAGAATGTTCCTGGCTGTGGGAGCGGCATGCGGCCGGACAGCGCTGACTGGCTGAATTACCAGGACTCATAGCAGAAGATCCAGGTGGTGGAGGACAGCGAGGGACTGATTAGCCTGAAGGGGGCTGGAGGAAGCCCCAGGTATGTATAAAACTTTACTTTTCATCCGTCTCAGGTACCCTTTAATTTGTAGTCCACAAACCAAATTTTAACAACATATCAAATTATTTGATTTCATCAGCAAAGGGAGTGCATACATTTGCATAAATCAGCATCAGTGCAGAATTATTTCCATCTCCTTGACCATCTCTATTAGTGACACAGCTACACATCAGGCTTTATTCTTACAGCATAGACGTTATGTATATAAGAGATTCCTGTGTACACATCATATATACAGTCACAATCAGATGTGTATATCTAACTTTAAAAATACGGGGACTGCTTTATTGAAGCAGCACAAGGAACTAATTTTGATTGGTTTATTTCATTTTTGTGGACTAAGCACAGCTATTACTGTATATATGCATTATTTTTAATGACTATTATCTGAGAAATAGAACATTTTATCATATTTTCTATTTTAATTACAGTTTAAATTCATTAGGAGTCGGTGCATTTTTTTTTCCCGACTCCTTCAGGCACCCAAAATTGCCCGACTCCGACTCCACAGCCCTGGTTCTTTCTGGAGTCCACAAGATATTGAGAATGTTTTAAAATAATCTTTAGGAAGATGGGCAATCCACAGCTTTCATTGAGTATATTTATTGCAGTAATTTCCATATATTGGATCACAAGATAATCAGTAAACCAAGTGACAAGCAACCAGGGCTGTGGAGTCGGAGTCGGGCAATTTTGGGTGCCTGGAGTCGGAGTTGGGAAAAAATGCTCCGACTCCTAATGAATTTGTAACTGTAATTAAAATAGAAAATATGATAAAATGTTCTATTTCTCAGATAATAGTCATTAAAAACAATGTATATATACAGTATATATACAGTAATAGCTGTGCTTAGTCCACAAAAATGAAATAAACCAATCAAAATTAGTTACTTGTGCTGCTTCAATAAAGCAGTCCCCGTATTTTTAAGGTCAGATATACAACAACAACAACAACAACAAATAACATTTGTAAAGCGCTTTTCTTCCATGGGACTCAAAGTGCATAAGCATGGCTCCGACCATCGTGGTACAGGGGAAGAATTTTATAAATCCGGAAATGCCAGGCTAAACAGGTGGCTTTTCAGTCTGGATTTGAATAGCTCCAGGGATGGTGCTGTCTTTACTGGGTGTGGTAGGGAGTTCCAAAGAGTAGGGGCAGCATGACAGAAGGCTCTGTCTCCAGATTTTTTGAGGTGCACTCTGGGAGTGACCAAGTTTATAGAACTTGCTGATCTGAGGTTGTGAGAGGTGTGGTGCAGCTTCAGCAAGTCCTTCATGTATCCAGGGCCCAGATTGTGCAGGGATTTGAATGTCAGCAGTCCAATCTTGAAGAGTATTCTCCATTCTACTGGTAGCCAGTGCAGTGAGCGAAGGATCGGTGTAATGTGACAGTGGCGAGGCTGGTTTGTTAGCAATCTGGCAGCAGCATTCTGCACTAATTGCAGGCGACGCAGGTCTTTTTTGGGGAGGCCAGCATAAAGGGCATTGCAGTAGTCCAGCCGTGATGTGATGAAGGCGTGAACTAGGGTTTGAAGATCCTCTGGGGGAATCAGATGTTTAATCTTTGCAATGTTCTTCAGATGAAAGAAGGAAGATTTAACTACAGATGAAATTTGGTTTCTGAAACTCAATTCCCCATCGATTAGTACGCCAAGGCTGCGCACAAGGTTGGAGCTGTTTATGTCTGAATTCCCAATCCTGATTGGTGTTGCTTTAGGATAGAGCTGTTTTGATGGCGAGTGCTGGCTTTGGACAAACAGGACCTCAGTTTTGTCAGCATTCAGTTTCAACCAGTTATCATTCATCCATGCCTGAAGCTCAGCTAAGCAAGAGTTTATTTTTGGGGTAGGGTCTGTTCCACCAGGTTTGAAGGACAGGTATAGCTGTGTGTCATCGGCGTAGCAGTGGTACGTCAGGCCATGTCGTTGGATAAGTGTACCGAGTGGCAACATGTAGATTGCAAACAGCAGAGGGGATAGGATTGATCCTTGTGGCACTCCGAATTGTAGAGGTGCAGGTTTGGACATTATAGGTCCTAGGGATACTCTCTGTGTTCTGTCAGTCAGGAATGATCTGAACCACTGGAGGACTGATCCACTGATGCCACAGTACTCCTGCAGTCTGTTAAGCAGGATTTCATGGTCAACTGTATCAAAAGCAGCTGAGAGATCCAACAGGATTAGGATGGAGCATTCCCCTCTGTCCCTTGCCATGAGCAGATCGTTGCAGACTTGGATGAGGGCTGTTTCACAGCTGTGGTGTTTCTTAAAGCCAGATTGTAGAGGGTCCAGGATGTTGTTTACTGACAGCCTGGTTTCAAGTTGCAGATAGACAGCCTTTTCAATAACTTTACCTAAGAAGGGGAGGTTGGAGACAGGTCTGTAGCTGCTCATAGCATCTGGATCCATGGAAGGTTTTTTGAGAAGGGGCTTGATGATTCCTTCTTTTAGAGAGGTAGGAAACCTCCCTGCTTGCAGAGAGCAATTTACTATTTTGTGAAATGCTGGACCAAGCAGGTCAGGGCATTTCAGCATATGTTTAGTTGGTCCAGGGTCCAGGTCGCAGGTTGTCTGGTGGAGACGACAGAGGGTGTCTGAGATCTCTTCCTCACTAATACTTTTGAAATCAGTCCAGGGTGTTAGGTTGTTTTTGCAGCTATTTCCATTAGTTGCATGAGTCTTGGGTGCTGTGGACTGAATGAGAGACCGAATAGAAGATACTTTGTCAGCAAAGTAGCAGGCAAATTTCTCACATAGCTCCTTTGAGGGAGTTATAGTGGGTTTTAGACAGGATGGATTACATAGTCTATCAACTGTGCGGAATAGTTGGGCTGGTCTGTTGGCGGCCTTTGCGATCTCCTGTGATAGGTAGGAGGATTTTTTCTTGGTGATCGCATTTTGGTAGCTTTCCCGGTGAGAGACAAGGGTGTGTTTATCTTTTGAATTCTGAGATTTTCGCCACTTCCTTTCTAGTCTGCGCACTTCTTTCTTTAGGTCCTTTAGTGAGCTGTCAAACCACCGTGCATGGTGAAGTGGTGTAGATCGTTTGATGCGAACTGGAGCGAGGGCGTCATAGGCAGATGACACTGCATGGTTGTAAATCAGGACCATGGAGTCTGGGTCTGCGCAATGATTGGTTAATGCGTCGAAGTTGAGGATATTCTGAACGTGCTGGGGTGAGACATCTTTCAGTGAACGGTATTTTATGAGTTCTTTCCCTCTGTGTTTTATCGCTGGTGCTGTCAGAGAGAAGTGGATGGTGTGGTGGTCTGACCATACCACTGGGTTTATATCCATGTGTGATATTAAAAGTCCGGAATGAAATATAAGATCCAGGGTGTGCCCTTTCGTATGGGTGGGGAGGTTGATAGCCTGAGAGAAACCCAGTTCATTCATTATGAGAAGTAGTTCACTTCCTAGCTGGGAGTCGTGATCATCCACCCATGCATTGAAGTCTCCCAGGATGATCCATCTAGGGTGTTCCACTGTTACGCAGGATAAGAGTTCAGATATTTCCTTAAGAAAGGCTGGACCATTTTTTGGGGGGCGGTATATGAGCAATATGTTGATGTTTACTTCTGCTGACAGTTGAGCTGCAATACATTCTGATTGTGACTGTATATATGATGTGTACACAGGAATCTCTTATATATACTAAATAACATCTATGCTGTAAGAATAAAGCCTGATGTGTAGCTGTGTCACTAATAGAGATGGTCAACGAGATGGAAATAATTCTGCATTGATGCTGATTTATGCAAATGTATGCACTCCCTTTGCTGATGAAATCAAATAATTTGATATGTTATTAAAATTTGGTTTGGTGACTACAAATTAAAGGGTAACTGAGACGGAGGAAAAGTAAAGTTTTATACATACCTGGGGCTTCCTCCAGCCCCCTTCAGGCTAATCTGTCCCTCGCTGTCCTCCACCACCCGGATCTTCTGCTATGAGTCCTGGTAATTCAGCCAGTCAGTGCTGTCCGGCCGCATGCCGCTTCCACAGCCAGGAACATTCTGCACCTGCGCAATAGTGCTGCACAGGTGTAGTATGCTCCTGGCGGCGGAGTGTGTGCATGCGCACTATGCCTGACTGGCTCAAGTACCTGGACTCATAGCAGAAGATCCAGGTGGTGGAGGAGGACAACAAGGAACTGATTATCCTGAAGGCGGCTGGAGGAAGCCCCAGGTATGTATAAAACTTTAATTGCATCTGTCTCAGGTTTACTTTGTTACACAGTAGTACTATACTCTACATATGCACTCCCCACAGAGCTGCAGGGAATCCACTGAGAATGCTGTGCACATTGAAAACAGAGGTGTTGTCTGTCACCCATAAACCTTGTTCAGATTGTGCATGAAGAATGTGTAATAGAGGAAGAATCTCCTCATTCCCCTGCAGAGTACCTGCACATCATTCTTACATGTACCCACACTTACATTGCCTAGGGCCTGATAGATGTTCTTTGTTCCGGTTTGTACCTTTTTACAAGTACTCTTACCAAGGACTAGTTTTAGTCTAAAGGGAATAAATATAGTAGTCTCCATATCCTTCTCACTTCAGTTGTCTTGTAAAATTCCTAAGCGTTGGCAGTTAAGAGACGAATTTCATGTTACATACTTTTAATCAACAAAATTGTAATATGCAAATTAGAGGAGTCGGAGTCGTGGAGTCGGTGGAATCCTAAACTGAGGAGTCGGAGTCGGTGGATTTTTGGACCGACTCCACAGCCCTGCAAGCAACTACATAAAAATCTTTATCTTGTCCATATAGATAAGAATTTTTTAAACATTATCTACTAAATAGCAAAATTGTGTACAGATCCTACTACTAAACCACTTAACCTTGTTGTCGGTATGGAACCTCACAGACTTGATACGTGCATTCACCAAAACCTATGTAGTCCAAACCCTTGTTGGAATATTTGTGTGTGTGTGTGTGTGTGTGTGTGTGTGTGTGTTTGTTTTGTTTGTTTTTTTAAATTCAAAGTCTGATGGGTGGTGGAAGGGGTTTTAGAGGGTGGGGGGGGTCTCTTGAGAAATCCTACAGACGCACATGGGAATGGGAAATGCAAAGGTCGTTGGAGGAGTGGGAGGTGGCCCGGTGTCTACCTGTGAACAAGCTCCAAGATGTAGGTAGGGCTGGTTTTGTGCAGATTTATAGGCCAGGCATAGAATCTTGAAACTTATCCTGAATCTGATAGGGAGCCAGTGCAGAGATTTACAGCGGGGGATGTGGATGCAGAGCATTGAGAAGAATGGATGAGTCTGGCAGCCGCGTTCATAACTGATTGAAGGGGGGCAATGTGTATCATGGGGAGGCCAGACAGGAAGGAGTTGCAGTAATGAATGTGGGAGATGATTAGGGCATGGATGAGCAGCTTGGTCGTGTCTGGGGTTGGGAAGGGACTAGCTACCTGTGAAATGCTGACTTGTGGTCTTGGACTGCTCTGGTCTCATTAAACCTAACCTCAATTATTCCTGAGTATTGTTTAGTCTGATCATAGCTTCATACCACATTCAGTCCATGGAGGAAACCATATCCAGGTTAAAATATGTGATAAACCTCTTCATGTTGAGTTGATATTGATGAGACAACCAGTATTTCCCTGCAGCCATGTTTTCTCTAATATTGCTATTGCAGGGGCTAGAGTAGCTATGGTGAACCGGCCATAGCTAGATGTAGGTAGCCGAATATAAGCCCATTGGCCACATAAAATAATATGGTGGCTGTAGTGTTACTGACCCTTGTAGGGAACATCAGACTACAAACATTGAAAGGTGCTCCAGCTATCATAGCTAATTTTAACAAACGTCCATAGGTTATGTTAAATAGCACTTGAAGTGAGCTGCAATTTTCAATCTAAAAAGATGGTGGCTTGCGTGCGGATGTGAGCGTTCGCATCCTCCTGGAGCTTCAAGCGCCTCTGGCCCTAATCCAGCTCCTGCATTTCACCCCCACCTGACTAAACCAGGTTCTGTATGAGGAGGACACTGCTCTCTCTCTGCCCCTGACCTGATCCTTCAGAGCTTCTTCAGTATATATTTATTTTTTACAGGGAGAGGCTCAGAAATTGGAGACACCCCTTATTTGAAAGTAAACCGGTCTCTGATTGGTTTAATGATCATCCATCTGAGTTTAACCTGCTTCCATAGCCAGCTCAGTCCCCTGACCTCAATCCTGTTGAGCAGTTGTGGGACAAAGTCGAAAGATCACTTCAAAGCTTGATAATGCCACCATCCAAACTGACCCAATACAGTTCATAGACAGACCAGTCAAAAGAGAGTTGCAGTAGCCAATGCAAGTGATTGAGGGCATGGATGAAGAGTCTGGTGGTGTCTGGACGTAGGCCAAATGGTTGTGTTGTTGACCGTGACTAATATGTCCGTTAGGGTTGTTGCTATGCTGGTCGGCAAATCCATGAGTTTTATATACACACAGATTATATGAAATTTCTCAGCATTATCCTTACTTCTAGCACAACGCCAAAAGGGTAGCACAATACATTGAGGTACAGGTTCTACCACAAGACTGAAATGGTGTCCATGTTATAAATACAAACACAAGAGTCTGAACATGAATCTGACATGGAGGGGTTCTGATTTCTTCAGCTCTGGACGTATTAACGAAACAGTCAATTTTCAGTGAGATCTGCAATCCAGCGGAGGAGTGAAGATATTAATAGGCATTCAGTAATTTGCCTGAAGAAGCTTCCAGTTGACCAGCCTTCATTTCCTGTGTCTCTTGCTTTGCCTCGGACCGTCAATCTAATGCGATACTGGAGGAGTATCAACATTGGAATCATTATTGCAAACGCAGTCATTGCTCCGGAGTAGGCTCCCATTGCGCCAAATATATCGCTTATCGTTACTTTTTTGAAAGGCTTCCACCTCTCGTGTCCCGTCTCTCTTGCCTTGTTTTGTAATTTCTTCACCTTCTTTAAGTGATTGTATATAGTGTCCTCACTGTCGCCTACCCAAGTGTCCCCGCTGTCACCGATCCAGGTACAACAGTCTCCATTTACAATCATGCATAGTCCTCCTTGGGCAAAAAGTTTATAATCCTCTGCTAGTTTCCTGTGAAAAGCTAACTTTCTCTCCTGAGCCACTTCAACCGAATTCACAGTAGTCTCCTCTACGGCCTCCTCAAACATAGCATCTATTATTCTGGAGTAGTTATTTAGTCGTATCATAGCATCCATGTGCCATCTAGTCCATGAAGGAGACCATGCCCGCGGATAATCCTGTGTGGTCAACCATTCCATTTTTGACCAAAGATGCTGAAGCAACAAATTTGTCTCTGTAGTCCTGTTCTTCTCTAATATTGCTATTGCAGGGGCCAGAGTAGCTACGGTGCACCGGCCATAGCTAGATGCAGGTAGCCAGGTATAAGCCCATCGGCCACACACAAAATAATATGGTGGCTGTAGTGTTACTGACCCTTGTGGGAACATCAATCTACTAACATTTAAAGCTGTCCCAGCTCCTATCATGGCTAGCTCCAGTTGTAACAAGTTCCAGCAGGTTGTTATTTTAGGTGTTCCTGGAAGTGAATAATTACACAAGGTCTTGTTGATGCCAACCTCAGAAGGATAATTCATGTACCCCTGTTGTCCTCCTGCAAGCATCATACGAGATATTCCCAGTGACCAACTATCATCAGATCTCCCTTCCTCTGTTGCATTTTTCCATAGCATAGAAAAGACGAACTGTGCATCATTACAGTATGAAGGACTATATGCTCCCAAGAATGTTTGTAGCTGTTCACGTGTGCGGTTAATGTCTATACAGAGAGTAGGCGTGGAACCTGGCATCAGTTTAAGGACACGAATCCTCCGGGTGTTTTCCCTTCCTGTTGTAACGTTTTGTCCTGTTAAGTTTTGGTGAACTAGGACCTCACTTTTGATAGGCGTGGCCACCAGGGAGAGTCCTTCAGGCTTCATACCACATGCCCAACAGCTGGTTGTGTTCTCTATCTGAACCACCCGCTTTAGTAAGGCCATGTACAGGTTAGGATTTCTCCAGAGTTCATATTTGACCCGTAAAAGGTGGAGATAGAAGGCAAATGCACATACTGCGATTAGTGTAGGGATCTTCATTCTTGGTCACATTCCTGTCATAGCTGACAGGAGTCCAGGAAATGAGGTTTTATAGATGAAGCTGTTCTTGGTAATACTTGCCGTGGACTGTGATATTTTGGCTTCCAGAGGTTTTCCCACGAATCATATTGGTCTGGAATGGAATGACATGGAAAAAGCTTGAGGTTTTTATTTGCTTCTGAGGACCTAACCAATGTTCAGTTAAAGCTTCAAGATTCAAAGCTGCCGGGTGTTCCTGTAGCCGGTGCTTGTGCGCACACCTGTTAAAAAGTGAATGATTGCTACTGTTGCAAATAGCAAAAATCATTCATAAAGGGAGCCTGAAGTGAAAATTTTAAAATAAAAAATCAGATACTCCCCTAAGGAGAAGGAATGTTCTGGGTCCTATAGAGCCTTCCCTGTCTCCTCACAGTCCCCACGTTCCCCCCCCCCCCCCCCCCCCCCCCGCAGGCTCCCAGTTAGCAGTCTCCGACCGATTGCTTGCGCATGCGCAATACAGCGCCCATCTTTGAGAGCCCAAGTGCTTCCGAAGACTTCCGGCTGCAGGCGTGCGATCTAGGACGTGCGGCCATCGGGAAACCATCTGCGCAGTAATGCCTAATATGATGAATGCGGAAATAACCCCGAGGTCATTCTCCATGGCCTGTTCTCTGCAAACCATGCACCATCTCAAATGGCGTACAGTCAGTAATGAAAAAGTTATTGCTGTCAATAGCGACACAGCTGAAATTCCCAAATTATCAGGAATTTTGAAGGGCTCTTTCACACTGTCAGTTGCAACGGACAAACTCCTAGCAATCCAACATGATGCAATGATATCCCTATGGGGCTTTCTCATTGAGTGCAGAGCGGCGGGTTCCGATGGAGTAATGCACAGCATACTGTATGGTTACCGGATGATGCGCCTTTTTCACAGGGGCAGTGAAGCATATTTTCATTGTACTGTATGCCTCACGGCCTGGGCGTACAGCACAGCTGTGATAGTAACGCAACCCGTACAGTGCGAAAGTACTCTAGAGGTTTAATCCCCCTAAAATATAACTTGACCCTCCTGGCTGTCTATTAGAAACCGCCAGGGGGCAGCGCAGCAGCGGTTTTGCTCGCTACATGATATCCGCTGTGCAGCGGCATCCCCCCATCCGGCGATCTTTGATCAGGAAATCCCGTTCAAAGAACTGGATTTCCTGGAGGGCTTCCCCCGTCGCCATAGCGACGGGCGGGATGACGTCATCAACGTCGTGACGTTAAAGGGAGTCCCGATCCACCCCTCAGCACTGCCTGGCGCGGCGATCGGTGGCTAATCGGCGGGTAGCGTCAGCGAACGGAATGCACACACAGCTAGCAAAGTGCTAGCTGCGTGTTGCAAACAAAAAAAAATATGCATATCAGCCCAGCAGGGCCTGATAAATCCTCCTGCACGGCATAGCCCGAGCTCAGCACAGGCTTACCGCCAGGGAGGTTAATACCTACTTTTGTTTTTATTATTGATTTATATAGCGCCAGTATCTTGCGTGTCACATGACTGCCTATGGTAGATGAGGCCATTTGAAAGCACATAAAACATTTGACAGTATTCCCTGTGTGTAAAAATGTTTATTTTCAATGCAGAGAGCAGTATGGGTTTATACTTATTTGCCAGCCCATTCTCTCTCTGCAGTGGGGTACTATAGTTATACAGCAGAGTCCCCAGTAACTGGCACTGGCCAGGGCCGCCTGATGCCAGATACATGTGTCTGCCGGTTGCTTAAGCAAACAGTCAAAAAAGCAAAACAGGGCAGTGTAACGATCGGTGTAACAGAGAGGATCTGATTACCGGTGATCTGCAGTATCACCGAGAATACAGATGTATACCCGCTTATTGATGATCTGCAGTATCACCGATAATCAGATATACCTCTAACCTCTGGACACCTGAGTAATATGAGTGTTTGGTGCAACAGTAATACTTTGAGGGGGATCCCCGTAAAGGGGTTACAGAGCAGTAAGAGATTCTGCTCAGAGAACAGATTCCTTCCAATGGCCTGATGCTCCCCAAGGGGCGGAGCCAGACTGAGAGTGGGAAGGACCAGAGAGTGAGTGACACCAATGGTGAAGTGTCACTGACAGATCTGTGAACTATCTCCAGACGAGGAAGATAGTTCTCGAGGTCGGACAGGCCAGGTCGGCAACAGACAGACAGATCAGGTACAGAGACAGGAGACAGATACGGAATCCAAAGACTAGCCGAGTTTGGCAACAGAGTATCAGAATGACAAGGTACAAAATCTGAGATCAGAAGAATGGTCAGCAAAGCAGAAGGTCATAACAAATAATCAACAATTCCTAGGCTAAGGTGTGAGTTCCTTGGTCATCAACACCTTGGAAACTGGTCTAGATAATAACACAGGTAATAACAGAATCTCCTAGACTAAGGTGTGATCTCCTTGATCATCAACACCTTGGAAACTGGTCTAATATACAAGACAAATAATTTATATTGCGCTTTTCTCCTTGCGGACTCAAAGCGCCCCACAGATACTGACAAGGTCTGAGTGCTACCACGTAATGATCGCAACGCCCGACACCAGAGGAATGACCAGCACCCAGTATATATACACAAGCACTCTCCAGCGCCTCCCCTAAGTGCTGGACCAATGAAAACTGAAAGAATTGTCAGCTGACCGGCCTGGTCAGCTGACACCCTTCTGACTGTCATAAATGCTCTGCCTCTCCGCGCGCGCACGCGTCCTTCTGAACCTGTGTGGACTATCAGTCCCAGCCCCATCAGACATGTGTTGTAATGCCTCTGCTGTTTTGGATGCGGAATCCGCCGCACCGCTCTCCGAGCGTGCGGCGGTTTCTCCGCGTTCAGCAGTACTGACAGAAGTAGGCCTATGCGTGCAAACCGCCGCGTCGGACGCGGAATCCGCCGCCCTGCTCTCTGGGCATGTGGCAGTTTCTCCGCGCTCCGTCAGGCCAGTGAATGCAGGTCTCTGCGCGCAAGCTGCCATGTTGAACGCAGAATTAGCCGCCTTACCCTGAGTACTTGCGGCTGCTTATCCGCGTTTTCTCACATGGAGGCTGGAAAAAGCAAATCTGTTACATTAAAATATGAAATTTCTGGGGCTTCGAGAGCGAAATGAGTGGATGGTTTAGGAATAGTAAGGAAGTATTATTCTATTGATCGGAGCAGTAGGCATTTATCTTCTATTGATTTATCTTAATTTATGTGCCAACCTCCAACAGGGCCTCTATTCGCCTGGCTGCGGAGAGTTTGGCAGTGGATAGACTTGTGTATTGGCGTCACTTCTGCATGGGGTTAGAACTCCTTTTTGTGGAGAAATCGCTCAGTCAGTAGACCAATGCCTTTGTAGAGTACAGGCATCGGAGGATGGTGGCACCAGAGGACCACTTTTCATTCTGACAGATCGGACTTGCATGTAGACTGCTTTATTTCTTATATATACAGACAGTCCCCTCCTTACAAATGACTCCAGTTAAGTTTCAGAGATCTTAAAGTGACTCAGAGATGACTCTTCCTGTTTTTTGTTGTTGTTGTTTTTTTACTTACCCGGGGCTTCCTCCAGCCCCATAAGCATGGCTCCTCGCCATTCTCCTTCGTTTTTCCATTCAGCCGCCATCAACTCCCTGTACGTGGCTCAGTCTGTCAGCCGGGGTCCTCTGCGCCTGCGCAGAAGATCCGCAGCAGACGTCACTCAGCTGCTTACCGGGGAAGATTGCGGCTGAACGCAGGACGACGGCGAGGGACACATCCATGCTTATGGAGCTGGAGGAAGCCCTGGGTAAGTTGTAAAAAAAAAAAAAAAAAAAAAAAGCAGGAAGCTTCAGCTCTGAGTTTCTTTAAAGGGAACCTGAACCAAGTAAAATGATTTAACATAAACGCATGATGTACCTGCAAATAAATATTACATACTAACCTCACTGTCAGTTCCTCTCAGAGGCTCACCATTTTCTTCTTACAGTGATCCCTTCCAGTTCTGACAAAATTTTGTCAGAAGTGAAAAATATACCAGTTGCTGTCAGTTACAACTGAATGTGCAAGGTAATGTCCATGTTTCCCTATGGCTCAAGTGAGTGATATTACAGTTTAACAGTGTGCTGACCATGAAGCTGTTATGGGGTAATGGCTGTTATCAAAATGGACAGATAATTGCATTGATCACAGTGGACAAACAGGACACAGGAGAGGAGAAAGAGAGTAATGAGTAGTCTACATGGGAGGTAAGTATGACGTGTTTTTTTTATTTTGACTTTTCAATTTCAGTTCAGGTTCTCTTTAAAGAGAAACTGTAACATCAGTAGCTGATACCCCCCTTTCCCATGAGAAATCTATTCCTTTTCATAAAACAGATCATCAGGGGGCTCTGTATGGCTGATATTGTGGTGAAACCCCTCCCACAGTGTGATGTCAGGACCATGGTTCTGACATCACACTGTTGGAGCCTTGTTGCATTGTGGGAAACAGCTGTTTGCAACTGCCAAAAAAGCAAGCAGCATCTCCTTCCACTGACATTACCTGCCAGCAGGAAAAATGTCACCATGTGATAAATAGCATAAACAAACCGAATGGGAGTACAGGTAATATTTGTTCACAAACTATGTCCCAACAGGGGACCTAACCTCTATGTACAAAGTAAGTGACATAAGGAGTCACTGGTCAATCAGCTGGATTGTAGTCTTGTAAGCTAGTGATCAACAGGTCTCCAAATAACCTATATACAAGTATGGGGAGAGACTTGACACACGTATCATAACTGTCAGTCTCACTTTAGTACTTCTACACATATATATGCAGGAAAGAAATAAAAGTATGTTGCTGTAAGGTGAGAGGTCTTTGCTGATTTCCACACCACCCCCCCCCCCCCCCCCCAGTGCTGGCAATCAGTCAGAGGATACTGGGGTGTAGCTAGTCCCACCACGGCAGAGTACTGTTAAAAGTGATTGCAAATATGAGTATGGTTACATAACACTGGTAGGGGCTAAGTGTGAGATTGCCATCAATCACAGAGAGACCTGTATGCTCCTACATAGTAGTATTATAGCCATGAAAAAATGCCTTCACAAAAGGTATAGAGCTGGGGTAGAAATGGGCGATATGTACAATTTACAGTGTCATTCGACTAGGACTAGTTTCACTCTATAAAACAAGAGCTTCGTCAGGAGGCTGGTCCACTGGCTGCCCCCTCAGCCAGTGCACCAGGGAACCCAACCACCACAAATAGCAGCATGAAAAGAGAGCGATACATAAGGACCCTCTACGTCACCACCTGGGCACCAGTGACCACCCCAGCACCACAATAAACCAAAAACAAACAGCAAAAGTAGTGCGGTATACGTTAACAAACATTAATGTTTTGGAGTGGTCCAGCCAGGGTTTTGAGAATCTGTGGAAGGAGCGAAAAGACCAGGGGGACGGCAAGAAGACACCCTCCCCCCCCCCCCCCAACCTGCAAGACCCGGAGTCCACTACTAGTGATGAATAGGCAGAAACACCCCGTGCACACGCACAGAAAGGCTGGTCTGCAACTACAGGATAGCCAACAATAGCCTTGTTGGCAAAGGGCCCCTCCACCGATTGAGAAGGGCGTGAACAATCCCACACCGGACACTCTCCGCCCAAAAGCAAACAAAAGGGAATGTCACTATTCGTACATACGTTACTCTGTGCTCAGTGTTGGCCGTGACTCGTGTATAGGTCAGCCACTATACTTTCATGAAGTGAATCAGACCTAAGTTTCTAGACTTATACTTGATTATATACAGTATACACATATGCCAGGCATGGGCTAACTCGGCCCTCCAGCTGTTACAGAACTACAAGTCCCACAATGCATTTGCCTTTATGACTTCATGACTGTGGCTGTCAGATTCCTGCAATGCATTGTGGGACTTGTAGTTCCTTAACAGCTGGAGGGCCAAGTTTGCCCATGCCTGACATATGCGATCTGGGGCATACACCTCAAACATGCTTACTTCTCGTTTCCTGTTGTAACTAAATCTCTTCTTGCCAGAGTTCGGGGAGAGCACAATAGCGAGATGAATATGGCATACACTGTCGTCTTTGTTTATAAATTATAACACTTGAATCATTTTGACCATATGATACAGCTTTCAGAAAGAATTGGATACCTGCCAAAATTTTCACAGTAACATTTTGCAGGCTAAACGTCTCTCTCTCTCTCTCTCTGTCTCTCTCTCTCTCTCTCTCTCTCTCTCTCTCTCTCTCTCCTGTGGGACAATACAATAGCGGTTAGTAGTTTTTGACACCTGCGGTTACAGCGCATTCAGCCAGTGAATAAAAGCTTGCGGCTAGCTCCCCTCGGCTACCACTAGCAATCTGACACCAAATCTCAGGCATCGAATCGGGAGAAAAATAGACCTTTACATAAATCAACAAAATCAATATGTCCTCAATGGCAAACCTGGCATAACACAGCTGCCTAGCCCAAAATCGTTAAATACTAAATTACAGGCAAAATCGCAACAAACTTTATCAACCAGTGGAAAAAGAAAGCACTACTAGATCAAGATCCGATGTTTCATAAATCAAGTTTTTAGAAAAAGAAATACCTTCTGCTGCCTCTCCAGAGGAAACCAGAACCTGCTCTGTATTTTTAGGACATGCCCATTTCTCTCTGAGAGCTCTGGACAGATGGGCAGTTCACACCTTCATGTTTGTGGACATGACTCCTGTCGCACAATTTCTACAGCTTGGACTGGACTTCTGACACAAGGGAAGTGAGCTCCATGGACTGTGGTTGCTGATGCCCAATGTGGACCCCAGCGTCTAAGGCCTTGGCAGCTGTCCAGTTTTAGCGGTCGAGTGCCCACGGCTGCCTCTGCTTTCTGTTCCTGGTTTGCGGGGAGAAGTCTAATGTGATGCATTCGGCTGTGTATGGTAGGATAGATTGTGAGCTTCTCTGAGGACATTCAGTGACATGACTATGTACTCTGTAATGTGCTGCAGATGTCGGTGCTATATAAATACAGAAGGAGAGGCACAAGGGGCCATATTGCCAACATTCAATGGATAATTGGGAAAGCAAGAGAATTCCAGAAGAATGTCTACTTTTTGCTTTGAATATTCAAAAGCTTCTGACTGTAGATCAGAATAGACTGTGGCAGATTATCATGGAAATGGGACTACCAGGCCATCTGATGTGCCTTTTGAGGAATCTATATGCAAACCAAGAAGCAACAGTTATGCTGGGGATACATGGTACGTTTGTGTACCGTGTATCGGCCAGCTGATAATATTCAGCTGGCCCGATCAAGCCGCTCGACCCGCGCCCGCTCGATTCCCGCCGGCGGACAATGGCAGGGAATCGAGCGGCTGATGAGGTCCGCCGGCAGGGGTGAGCGGGAATCTATCCGCGGGGACGCGGCTGGGGTCAATCCGGCGGCCGATTAGCCGCCGGATCGACCCGTCTATGCCCAGCATTAGAGTATGGAATAAAAGACTTGTTCACAATTGGTAAAGTGCAACAAGGTTGCATATTGGCTCCTTATTTAACTTGTTTGTCGAATATGTAATCTGGAAAGCTGGTTTGGAGGAGACACATGGTGGAATTATAATAGCGGGCAGGAATATAAACCATTAGTTATGCTGATGATACTACACTAATGACTGAAACTGAGGAAGAATTATAGCATCTAGCCCTGAATGGCTAAAACTGTGGAAGAATTGCAGCACCTATTCATGAGTGTCATACAAGAAAGTGCCAAAGCTGGTATACTGCTTTAACATAAAGAAAACTTAAGTCCTGTTACCAGCTCCAATGAACAATCTACAAATATAAGGAGAAAAAGTGAGTTTTAACAGATTTCATCTACCTGGGATCGAAGATCTCTTCTGATGACTGCAGCCATGAGATTGAGACACTTGTTGGGTGGGAGGAAAGCTATGTCCAGTTTGGACAAGATACTAAAGGATAGCGATATAACTTTACCAACAAAGATCAGGATAGTTAAAGGGGAACTTCAGCCTAAACAAACATACTGTCATCAAGTTACATTAGTTATGTTAATTAGAATAAATAGGTAATATAATCTCTTACCCACCCTGTTTTAAAAGAACAGACTAATGTTTGTAATTCATGGGGGCAGCCATCTTTGTCATGGGGGCAGCCATCTTTTTGGTTAAAAGGAGGTGACAGGGAGCAGGAGACACAGTTCCAACTGTCCTGTGTCCTGATTACCCCTCCCAGCTGCACATGCTAGGCTTCAAATGTCAAATTCAAAATGTAAAAAAAAAAAAAAAAAAAAAAATTGCACCAAAACAGCAGAACGGGAACAAAATCAGAAATCCCATCATGCTTTGCACATCATCAGAGGAAAAAAGCCCGGGCAGTTTTCTTCTGTGCAGCTAAAAATGAGGCTTGTATAAGAGAAACAAAGTTCTGATGCTGTGAAACTGTTAAAGAAACACCAGGCCTGTTCAGTGCTGCTGAGTTGATTTTTAGTCCGGAAGATCACTTTAAAGAGACTCCGTAACAAAAATTGCATCCTGTTTTTTATCATCCTACAAGTTCCAAAAGCTATTCTAATGTGTTCTGGCTTACTGCAGCACTTTCTGCTATCACAGTCTCTGTAATAAATCAATGTATCTTTCCCTTGTCAGACTTGTCAGCCTGTGTCTGGAAGGCTGCCAAGTTCTTCAGTGTTGTGGTTCTGCTATGAATTCCCCCTTCCAGGCCCCTCTATGCACACTGCCTGTGTATTATTTAGATTAGAGCAGCTTCTCTCTTCTCTCTTATCTTTTACAAGCTGGATAAATCATCCTCTGAGCTGGCTGGGCTTTCACATACTGAAGAATTACAGACAAGGGCAAAGCTGTTTGCAGGAGAAAAAACAGCAGCCTGAAACTTCAGTGCATGAGAGCAGAAGGGGGAAAGAAACACACAAATGATCTCTTGAGATTCAAAAGGAAGGCTGTATACAGCCTGCTTGTGTATGGATGTATTTTCTATGTGTGGACATACTGTACATCAACCTATTTCCTGTTTTGGTGGCCATTTTGTTTGTTTATAAACAAACTTTTAAAAACTGTTTTTAACCACTTTTAATGCGGCGAGGAGCGGCGAAATTGTGACAGAGGGTAATAGGAGAGGTCCCCTAACGCACTGGTATGTTTACTTTTGTGCGATTTTAACAATACAGATTCTCTTTAAAGCCATGGTCTTCCCTGTAGTAACATATGGCTGTAAAACTGTGGGTGTGGAGAAAGCTACTGAGTTCCCAGGATTGCTAGAAGATCTAACCAGTCAATACTTAAGAAATAAGGGCACGGTGTGCGCTAGAAGGGCTTTATACTACTATTAAAACTCAAATATTTTGATCACATATTGAGAAGACCATTCTTTAGAGAATTCCTTGATGATGGAAAAATTGAGGGCAAAAGAAGATGACAGACTAAGGCTATCATTCATAAAAGTGTGTTCGGTAAAAATAAATTTGGGCGGGAAAATACAGCGTTCGGTATTTAAGACCTATGTGTGCTAATTCATAAAGATTTTTACAGCGGCTTCTGAAGTTTGGTAAAGTACTGCAGCCCATTGAGTGGTACAGCAGAAGTGTGGCGATAACTCCCTGCACAGACCAGCAGAGACTTTAGCTCCCTGCACAGATGACTAGCAGAGACTTCAACTCCCTGCACAGATGACTAGCAGAGACTTCAGCTCCCTGCACAGATGACTAGCAGAGACTTCAGCTCCCTGCACAGATGACTAGCAGAGACTTCAGCTCCCTGCACAGATGACTAGCAGAGACTTCAGCTCCCTGCACAGATGACACGCGCAGGCTCTGCCCCCTGCGCAGCCTACTTTGCTCTTATCCGCTTCCTTATCGCCTCCTCCAAGCAAGCGGTATTCTCCGTCCCAATACCGCCTGCTCTAATCTTTATGAATTGACATTTTAGTGACACGTGTTGATAATAGCCGCACAAGGCGGTAATTTACCTCACTGCTCGGTAATTTGAGCTTTTCATGCGGTAACAGCCTTTATGAATTGACACTTTTGCTAAGTGCTCGGGAAAGTCAGCTGTTTTCAGCATTACCACATGCAGTAATGCTTTTTGAATGATAGCCAATGTTGGATAGACAGCATGTGTGAAGCTATGAACATGCCTATGCAACAGCTGAAAGAAGCAGCGCTTGACACACGTCTGGCCTGCAAGAGTACATCTGGTCACAAAAGAGTAGGAATGATCAGATATGCAAATTGTTCCGAGTTGATGCAAATTTTCATGTAAATGTATGCAGCTTGAAAATGGACCGATCACTTTACACCTGGGTTTAAATTGATTGGTCCATTTTCAAACTGCACACATTTGCATCAAATTTGCATACTTTTGGAACAATTTGCATCTCATTGAACATCCCTTCCAATGAGTTGGAGGCGGAGAAGACTACTTTAAAATAGAAAAGTGACTTTTTTCTCTTCCCCCTTGTGACTGTTGATACATACTTGCTGACCAGGCAACAATTTAAACCCATTAAATCTATCTGCCGAACATCGTGAATGCTGTTTTGAAAGCCTGTGATGGAGCAGGCGTGTTCTGTAACACCCGTAAGGCTACACTGTACATAGCGGAACCTTTAATGCATTCCCTCTGCAGTAAATGTAGTATTTTCTCATTGGGAATGACAGCAGCTTTTGTTAAAACCCACAAGCCATGGTTTTGCTTTGCAGTTAATTTTTACCCACTTGTGCGTGTATTAGAATAGATTAACCAGTTCACCCCCAAGGGTTTTTATCCTAACGGACCAGAGCAATTTTCAGTTGTCAGTGCTCCTCCCTTTTATTCCCTAATAACTTTATTACTACTTATCACAATAAAATGATCTATACCTCGCTTTTTCCGCCACCAATTAGGCTTTCTGTGGATAGTACATTTTGCTAAGAATTTTTTTTATTCTAAATGCATTTTAATGAGAAAAACAGAAAAAAAAGAAAAAAAATCATTTTCTCAGTTTTCAGCCATTCTAGTTTTAAAATTAAACATTCTCCTGTGGATAAAACAAACACGTTTTATTCGCCCAGTTGTCCAGATTATTAAACCGTTTAAATTATGTCCCTATCACAATGTATGGCGACAGTATATTATTTTGAAATAGAAGTGTTATTTTTCTGTTCTGTTTTTTTTTTTCCTTGCCATAATTACAAGCCCCTATGTAATAAATTAAAATTAATTTCCCCCCATAAAATATAGAATAAAAAAAGCTGAGTCCCTAAGGCAACTATTTTTTTTTTTTTTTTTTAAGCTTTTTTTTTTTAAGCTTTTTTTTTTTTTTTTCTACAAGTTTTTTTGTTTTGTTTTTTTTTGGGGGGGAGGGTTGGAAGTGTAATTTTATTAATGTGTATATACCTGCAAATTCATGTATTTTGTAGGTGTAATATACTTTTTGGCCACAAGATGGCGCTAGTGAACATGATATAGGAAGTGTTAACTTTTTTTTTTTTTTTTTACTACACTTTATTTAATTGTTACATTTCCTGTTTTTGTGAATGGACGTAGCCGCTGTTCGCGGTCACGTCCATTCACTCCAGGCACTGCGATTGGGTAGAGGACCGGTTATGTTGCCGTTAATAGCGGTAAGCATGACGTTTTAATACGATAGGATGCCGTTAAATGGTTAACATCCTTTGTGCCACCAGTTTCGCCACAAGCATGTAGCCATAGCATAGCTCCCAACTGCTTTATCAGAAATATGGAACCAAATTCCCCATTTCTCATTCTTCCTCATTTGTCCCTCTTTCAGGACTTATGTACAGATCTGCTAATGTGTGTATTGTTCTACTGATAAATGTTTAATTGACTCTGAGCGTCATTCCTAGCCTTTAAATTGATTTTCGGTTGTTAATATTGAGTACAAATAATAGAAAAGACCAGGATGGTTTGAATTATAAAACATCATTTTTGCTTATGACGACTTTGTGGTGTGCTAGACTAGGAGTGTTGTGTGGGCGTGGCTGGCGGTGAGGCAGGGGCGTGTCCTAAGTGTCCCTGTTTCCAATCTCAAAATCTTGGAAGGCATGGCTATATATCTGCTACAATGTATGTTCACAGTACACGTGCTACTCATTACCCCTTCCCCAGATTACCCCTTCTCCAGGATCCTAATGGCACTAACCAGGAAACCCATCCTGGACTAGTTCCCCAGGAAGTGGTTTCTGTATCAGCCCCTCCCAATAATCACTCTACAGTGTTCTCCCCAGGATTTTTTTCCAGCCGGGTGGCATGAAAAAGTAGCCGGGTGGGGCAGCACGGGGAAATTTGGCGGTGTGGAAAATTAGATATGCACTAATTATGTCCCACACATGCGCCCACGTGTACGATGGCAACCATGTAGGGCATGTGTATGGATGAAGGACGCATCCCGGAGCTAGCAGTGGACAGGTAAAGTATAGGGGCAGGGGGCACATTGCACATTAGGGGGGTAGGCGGCAGATACTTACAGGCTTGACGGTAGTGTCTGTGCACGATGACAGCCTTTATGCGTTCCTCTGCAGACTGTCGGCTTAGCCTCGGGCGCTGGTCCCGCCTCTTACTACCGCAGAGCCAATGACTGCACAAGCTCGCCGGGAAGCGCTGTGCAGATTCGGGAGCAGCGCGCGATAGCCGGCTACACGGTGATGACAGCTGGGAACACAGTCAGCCAGGCGGTAATTGATTTTACCCGGGCTGCCCGCCAAACTTGATTGATCCTGGGGAGAACACTGCATAATCCCCAAAAGGGATCAAGCACTTCCAAAAAATACACGAATCCAGAGTCTCATCACCATAGAGACAATACAGCCCAAGTATGTGCTACCCATGTTTCCTTGGGTCACTTCTGTTTACCACCACATGCCAAAACATGCTAATATGGTAATTGGTTCCTTCACCTAGATTGTGGTAGAGATATCAGACTGGTACATTAGATTGTGAGCTCCACTGAGGCACAGTTTGTAACATAACCATGGGCTCTAATTTAAAGTTCTGCAGGTAAATTCACTTAATACAGTAATATATGAGCACTGCAGAGATCAAACATCTCTGCTGTAACACCATTCCATTGAGTAGCATTTAAGAAAAGCAATATTGCTAACATTGTGCAGTTTGTATGCATTATAATTTAGTATAACTGAACATACAGCAAGTGGATTAATTAACAGATTTTTTTTTTTTATAACAATGCAAGTTCAATTGAACTGTCAGATCAGTTTCTTTAAACTAAACTAAAAAAAAACCTGAAATGTCAGTCATAACATAAAGGACAAGTAATGAGACGTGGTTTGATTCTCCACCCCTAAGACCATTGAGAGAAACTAAAACTATCCCGAGTAATATTTGACTGGTTCTCCTCCTCCTATTTACACCAGATGACTACTGTGCTGTAAATATATACTGTATAACTCACTGGGATCTCCAATTGTATAGCTATATAAAGAGAAGGCAAATGTTCATAAGACAAAGACACAGTGTAAAAAACGAATTCTGAAGCTAAGCAAAGATCTTTCAACTGTATACTGTATCCTGTATACTTTACATCTACATTTTCTGGAAAAAAAATCCATTAGACACAAGTGATGTGCCGTTCCTCGCCGTTCGGGTTCACCTGCGGACAGAATCTCAGCTCAGTGAGCTGATGTGTTAGATGTCCCGCCCCCTCTCCTCGTCCGTCCGTCCCCCCCCCCCCCCCCCCCCGAGTTTTCAAACATCCCCCGGCAGAGCAGAGTAGCAAATTAGTCAATACCAGCAGCTTGTCCGTCACCCTCCTGCATATACAGGCTCCATTAGCAGAGTGGACGCTTTCACTCCACCGCTCCTTGCCGTTTGGGTTCCCCTGCTTTGCCTGTCACATCTATGACGCTATGCAGTGGCGCCTCGCCACTAGAGGGCATCCTAGATATGAGCCGGTGACAGGCAAGCAGGGGAACCCGAACGGCAAGGAGCGGTGAGTGAAAGCTTCCGCCGTTCACTCTGCTAATGGAGCCTGTATATGCAGGAAAGGGACGGACACGCTACGCTACGGGTAACGACTACTTTGCTACTCTGCAGCGCTGCTCTGTGCAGATTTACAGCGCTGGTTTTTGCTAGGGTTTTTGCAGTGATAGCCGGCCACGTGGTGATGGCAGCTGGGAACGCAGCCAGCCGGGCGGTAATTGATTTTACCCGGGCGGCCCGCCCACTTGATTGATCCTGGGGAGAACACTGCCCTAGTATAGTGCAAGTAACGAAGATTGGTTGTCTTCAAATAACGAGAATGTGTTCCTTTTTTCTTGTTCTGCCTGAGCTAACCATTAAGGTATGCAAGTGACAACCTACTCGAGCCATAGCGCAACCCTCACCAAAACCCTATTACAGCCATATAACAATTTTCTGTTAGGGAACAGCAGCTTCTGAGTCCAGTGGATAGATAAAAAAAAGTTAATTGTTCATATGCTATAGCTCTGGGACACATTTATACCATCACAACATTAATCCAACTTGTTTAGGTGTTCAAAAAGAAAATAAATCACTGGGTTTCCTTTGAGGCTACTTTTACACTTGGAGCAGTGTGATTGTCCTGCGGCAGGAGAGCCGGGGCAGGACAATCGCACCCCACCATTCCCCTGTGTAGATCATCCTGCGGTAGAGTGCACTGACTGGGTAATGTGTGGATCTCCACCCCCCGCTGAGTGACTTCCTCCTTGCTGGACAGGAAGCGCTTCACTGAAGTTTCATCGCTCTGCCTCTGCGCAACATCGATCAAGCGTTCACACTTACTGCGTTGCCATAGACTTGTATTGCTGCCTAGTAGAGTTTGCGGTCGGCTTTGTGTTGCCATCATGTGTAAGTCCCCATAAACTTTGCCATTGCATCGAGCTGCGGTGGGGTAGAGCACCATGACGCAAGGAAACGTGGCAAGTGTGAAAGTAGCCTAAACAGTTTTTTGTAAGTATGTGACTTGTTTTCTCCTTGTGAACCTAATGAGAGGAGAGTCAGGAATGTCTATGGAGGAGTTTCCAGCAGCCCCGGAGTACTTCTTTATAAAAGCTAATTTTGACACCGCTAAGAGAATCCTTGAAATATAAAACTGGTCCACCATTAATGTATCTCCTTCCCTCCGCAGGCCGTCCTCGACGCCGGAACACCTGGAACCCTTATCAGACGTCCCAACCTCAGAAGTCCTCCCCATCTGACTACCGCAAAGAGCTGGCTTCCGACTCTGAGGGGGAGGAAGCCCCTCCCCGCAAGAAGAGGCCTATGGACTGGTCTTGTTTGAAGGGTATTATCAGTGACGATGGAGAAAGCGACTGATGTGTAAACCCTTGTCTCTCTCTTCTGATATTAGATGCAGCAGATATCTGAGCCCCTCTGGGACCACAGTCTTTTGTCTTTGTGCCAGTAACCCTTCATCTATTGCACCAACCTTTTTGTTTTCTTCAGAAAAAACTATGCCCCTTAGTGGCTGAACACTAGTACTGCAAGCTGTCGGGTAATGAATTTTTCTAGACCTGCAGTTATCCTGAAGTATTGGTTATTCTTGCCCTAACTTTGCATCTTGCAGAAGTCCAGGTTGAGCAGTCGCAACCCATAAAAGTTGTGCTCAGCCTGTATTCTCTACAACCAGGGAGTGGTCATGGAGTTTGTCATCCTAGGGGGGGGGGGGCGGTAGACAGGCATAGTGGTCATGTGACAGGCCATCTTTGGGTTTTCTGCAAGAGGTTGTCATTTTCAGGATGTATAGCTATTTCTGCTTGTTTGGTGGAGGGTTCACCACTGCCTTAATGGCACAGCTCAGCTCTGGGCTTTTAAAATTGTTGATTGAATTAGATATGTGTATTCCAGCAAGTGTTTAAGCTACGGCAGGTACAGCTGAGGTGCAGTCTTCCTCGTCTCTCCCATGCCGCGACCAACCCCCCCCCCCCCCCCCCCCCTCACACTTGGTCTTCGTCAGGCCTTGGCTACCCAAACAGATCAATCATGTGGGATTGAGAGATGTAGTACCTCAAAGATGCCTCAAAAGAGTTGCAGCTCTTGTGTCACTTGTGTAGCCCAGTCCACTAATCCATTAACAGCTTCAATAGCGCTATCTTGTTTGAGAGAAGTGTGCTGCTTTTGACCCCAGCCGGTAGAACTCATGTGCTGTAAATTCTTGAAATGCTCTGATATCTCTCTGCTAGCAGAAAATGTAGAAACTGGTATTGTCTCACACTGCCTCCTGGTCAAAAGTGCCCATACATACACATCACAGCAGTACTAATTAGAAGCAAGGAAATATATAACACATAAGAAATAAAAAAAAAAAGTGCTAAAATAAATTGGCCTGGAGCACTTACAAGCTTTTAAATTGACTGCTAAAGGGTTAATGACGGCTCCTGGCAGAACGTGACCCATATTGTGTAAAGTATTGGCAAGCTTTAAAGGGACCCAAGTTACATAATGACCCTCATAACAGGATAGGCTGCTGTTCGGGGTGATTAGCATTATTGCCTCCTCTGCTCTCTTGGCGGTTCATATGGAATTTGCCATCTCCCCCAGGGGGAACTGCCCCCCCCCACCAATGGCCCACTCTGTCTTATCAATTTTCATATATAGATGAGTTGCCTTTTAAGAGTACCTCCAGTTTTAAGCCAGGCTTTCTTAAAGCAAACCTGAAGTGAAAATAAACTAATGAATGTGTAGTACAGCTAAGAAATTGAACATTAGTAACAAATAAGTTTCATTGTTTTCCAGTACAGGAAGAGTTAAAAAACAAAGCAAAGAATCCTCCAGTTATCTATGCAAAACCGCTTCTCTGAGCTATTTTACCCACTGGGTTGAAGACTGTCCTGTTTTCTAAGCACTTAAACTGCCAAACAGTGAGAGACAGCCTGAGATAAGGTTTTACTGCAGGAGAGTTCAAAGGGTCATGATTTCTGCTTTGTTTTATAGCTTAAAAGACAGTGTGTGGTCTCTAATCTGGAAATATGACAGAATGATGCAATGTTGTTTAAAAAAAAAAAAAGCTATATAACTGAAAACAAAAATAAGAGACTATTTTCTGTGCTACTAATGTTCTCTACATACAGTTCATTATATCATAAGTTTTTGTTTTGTGTTAGGTTTCAGCTTCTGCTTTAATGCTGCAAGGGGGAGGGGTTAATTACTTACCTGCTGGTCCAACGTAATTGGGACACAGGTGACTCTCCATTATTTTTTACTTCAAGTACTCTTTAAGTTGAGATGCTTAGCATTTTGCATAGATGAACGGACCGGCACACCGAAATCTGAGGACCGTTCCAGATTGGGGGATTCTGGTTCACTTTGAAGTCTCCCTGCAGGCACAGTCCTGTGCAGCCTGCAGTCACACAGCTTGTTTCTAACCAGAAATACAATCCCTTTCCCAGCACAGGAGTAGACCTGGTCCAGGAGATGCTTAGCTTGGAAGTGGACCAATCCGAACCTGCTGCACCTGCGTGTGATTGGTCCAATGCCAAGCTGTATGCAGGTCAGATGAATTAGCACCTCACTGCCCCGGTCAGCAGCCACGTCCCACAGAGCAGCCTTCCAGAGCTGCAGTCTGGTCTTCTGCCAGTTTTACCCTGCTTGCAAAAAGGAGCAATCCGATGCAGCACAGCAGCTCCTGCATCTGATTGAGACGCGAAGTCTAGTTTAGGGGACCCAGCAGAAAACCTCAAAGGGAACAGTTCTCCAATCACAGCATGAAGCATTGTGATTGGCTGAATAGTGTGGGTGTCGCTTACAGTTGGAGAGGGTGCCGTCCACCCAATAACTTTAGTGGCATTTCCCTATGGGGTTTCCTGCTCAGTCATATAAACTTGACTAGCAACCTGATTGGTTCATTTCTTAGCTGCATTAAATCTGCGTCATCTCAGAATTATCAGCGTGTCCTGTACAGCAAAATCCCTGTTTAATAAACTTCAAAGGACCTGGCAAAGTATTTATTATATCAGAAGTTTACTATATCCTGATTTGTAGTGGATGAGAATTCTGCTGCACCAATCTCAGGAAAAGTTTTTGAAGCATTTGTGGACAAACAGCAATACAGCTCACTCGTATCGGAGCAAACTTGGCTCCTTAGTCATAGCTAACCTCCCCCTATGACTAAGGAGCCAAGTTAGCTCCGATACGCTTGAGCTGTATTGCTGTTTGTCCACAATTGCCTTAATAAAAATTGGACTCTTATCCTGAGATGGGTGCAGCGGAATTCTTATCTACGACATTTTCCTGGCTCTTCGGTGTTCTGCTCCAGATCACAGTAGGTGCAGTGGTTGCAGCGACCTGTTTCCTGGATTGTATATCCTGATTTGTTGTACATTGTGTCTTCATGGTTGGGACCTTAGGACTGGGCTAGCTATAGACAGAGGTTTACCATGATGAGATTCTGTTGTATACACACACTTGCTTATTATTTTTACGGTCTTGGCCGTTTCCTAGCGTCACACAGCTCTCGCACATCCTTCCCTCCCCATTTCCTAACCTCCATTTTGTATGTTGTCATTCTGGTTTTTCCATTTTTATCTACATCTTGTTTTATATGTTTGGCAAAATAAATTGTTCATTCTTTTTTCTTGTTTTTAAAGCTGTTTCTGTAAATAAATAAGATTTCCAGTCAACATTTGCTTCATTCCGTGTTCATTTAAAAACACACATGTAGATTGCCCCCATATGGGCCATCCAGAAAGTAGCGCCCATTTGCTTTTATCTGTCAAGCAAGGTATTCTTTGTGTACTGGAACTTGCATCTGACAGTTTACTCTATTCCAGTGATGGCTAATCTGTGCACTCCAGCTGTGACAAAACTACTAATCCCATCATTCCTCTGCCTCCCCGAGTTATGCTCAGATCTGTCATTGCCTCATGGGACTTGTAGTTCCACCACAGCTGGAGTGCCAAGGTTAGCCATCACTTATTCTCTCCCTGCACCACTTCTCACATGACTGCAGAATGCGGGTAACTGATTTTTCAGCAGCGTTGGTATTAAAGAGGAACTCCAGTGAAAATAATGTAATAAAAAAGTGCTTCATTTTTACAACACCGTATATACCGGCGTATAAGACGACTGGGCGTATAAGACGACCCCCCACCTTTTCCAGTTAAAATATAGAGTTTGGGATATACTTGCTGTATAACACTACCCCTCTTCCAATGCACACCAAATTAAAATAAAAAAATCATGTGCTGGTGCTGTGTATGAACATATATTGGTGCTGTACTGTATG
Source organism: Hyperolius riggenbachi (assembly GCF_040937935.1). Lineage (NCBI taxonomy): Eukaryota > Metazoa > Chordata > Amphibia > Anura > Hyperoliidae > Hyperolius > Hyperolius riggenbachi. The sequence continues at coordinate 27,800,957 of NC_090652.1, forward strand.
TGTTAGCCAGTATATAACAGTATATAGTCAATTGGCTTGTTGCATTGGTCAACTCTCCTTAAAGGGATACTGTAGGGGGGTCGGGGGAAAATGAGTTGAAGTTACCCGGGGCTTCTAATGGTACCCCGCAGGCGTCCTGTGCCCGCGCAGCCTCTCACCGATGCTCCGGCCCCGCCTCCGGTTCACTTCTGGAATTTCAGACTTTAAAGTCTGAAAATCACTGCATCTGCGTTGCCATGTCCTCGCTTCCCCTGATGTCACCAGGAGTGCACGGCGCAGGCACAAACCATACTGGGCATGCGCAGTACGCTCCTGGTGCCATCAGCGGGAGTGAGGACACGGCAACGCAGGCGCAATGGTTTTCAGACTTTAAAGTCTGAAATTCCAGAAGTGAACCAGAGGCGGGGCCAGAGCATTGGGGAGTGGCTGCGCGGGCACAGGATGTCTGTGGGGGACCATTAGAAGCCCCCGGGTAAGTTCAACTCCTTTTCCCCCGACCCCCACCCACAGTGTCCCTTTAAGTAGACTGGTCAGCTCTCCTTGTCTACCTGTTTATCAGAGCGGTATGGAAGAATAGATTACGCTCCCTCAGCAGGGAGATCTGAGAGGCGGTAACAGGATAGGGCGTATCACCCGACATCAATGACACCCGGCGTATAAGACGACCCCCAACATTTCAGAAGATTTTCAAGGGTTAAAAAGTAGTCTTATACGCAGGAATATACAGTAATTATGTATAAATGATTTAGTCAGTGTTTGTCCATTGTAAAATATTTTAAATCCCTGATTTACATTCTGACATTACATGGTGACATTTTTACTGCTGGCAAGTGATGTAGCTGCTGCTTGCTGTTTTGGCAGTTGGAAACCGCTGTAAACAGCTATTTCCCACAATGTAACAAGGTTCACAGACCGGAAACTGCCAGGAGTACCACGGTCGTCAGTTTCTTGTGGGAGGGCTTTCACCACAATATCATTCATACAGCACCCCCTGATGGTCTGTTTGTGAAAAGGAATAGATTTCTCATGTAAAAGGGGGTATCGGCTACTGATTGGGATAAAGTTAAATTCTTGGTCGAAGTTTCTCTAAGTCCAATAAATTCAATCCCCATAGGTGATGAGTGCGATGCTACTACAACAAACATCTCTGTTGACAAGTTTATTAATCTGACAAATGTTTAATTGAAGGTGTTGCTAATGTGGAAAATCGGGAGATACAGGGCCTTAGGCCCGGTTCACACTGGACGGATCAAAAACGGATTCGTGAATCGGATCAGTTTCTATTTCGATCCGTTTTTTGATCCGTTCCTTTAGCGAGCTGTCAATGCCACACATCCGCCGCTCCGGTATTATCACAGCCGCCCCAAACTTTGTGGACTGTTTGACGGTATGTGCAGAGTGGATCCGTTCTGACGGAGTAATGTGAACAGATCCATAGGTTAACCTTGGATCCATTTGCATCTGTTAGGATCCGTTCCACTAGGATCTGCTAAACGGACCGTTTTAGCTGCCAATGTGAACCGGGCTGAATTCAATTCAGGTTTTCGCCTACAGTTTTTAAAAAAAAAAAATCTCTATTTTTGAAACTTTATCAGTAAGGGCTCGTTTCCATATATGCTTTCATGCACGCTTATGGAAACTCAATCGCAGGGACAGCAGACAGTGCACAGACTGTACGGTCTGCCATTTCCATTCATGCACTGCGATTCACTTCTTAAAGAGGAACTGAAGAGAGAGGTATATGGAGGCTGCCATGTTTATTTCTTTTTAAGCAATACCAGTTGCCTGGCAGCCCTGCTCATCCTCTGTCTCTAATACTATTAGCCATAGCCCCTGAACAAGCATGCAGCAGATCAGGTGTTTCAGACTATAAAGTCAGATCTGACAAGACTAGCTGCATGCTTGTTTCTGGTGTTATTCAGATACTACTGCAGAGAAATAGACCAGCAGGGCTGCCAGGCAACTGGTATTGATTAAAAAGAAATAAATATGGCAGCCTCCATATACCTCTCTCTTCAGTTCCCCTTTAAAGAGAACCCGAAGTGGGTTTGAAGAATATTATCTGCTTACATAGGCTGGATCTGCCTATACAGCCCAGCCTCTGTTGCTATCCCAAACCCCCCTAAGGTCCCCCTGCACTCTGCAATCCCTCATAAATCACAGCCACGCTGCTGACAAACAGCTTGTCAGAGCTGGCTGTGTTTATCTCTATAGTGTCAGTCTGCTGCTCTCCCCGCCTCCTGCAGAACTCCAGTCCCCGCCTGCATCCCTTCCCTCCCTGCTGATTGGAGGGAAGGGACGGGGGCAGGGACCGGAGCTATGCAGGAGGCGGGGGAGCAGCCGAGACTGACACTACAGATGTAAACACAGCCTCACAGCACGGCTGTGATTTATGAGGGATTGCAGAGTGCAGGGGGAACTTAGTGGGGTTTGGGATAGCAACAGAGGCTGTGCTGTATAGGCAGATCCAGCCTCTGTATGCAGATAACATTCTTTAAACACACCTCGGGTTCTCTTTAAAGTGGACCTGAACTTTTGCGCAGGACAGAAGGAACACTGAGGGAAATGCACCCTGTATGTCAGACTTTCTCAGCCCTGGAACCCCAGGATTCCTTGAGGGCTCTGCAGGGGTTACCTGGCATTTTCCCCCATCGTGGGGAAATTATAATACAGCACATTGTAATGGGGGGGGGGGGGGGCTGTAAAAGGAAGCACTAAATTTGGGGACCAGAATAATAATGAGCACATTAATAAAATGCACTAGAATAAAGGGACAGTATAATAAGAGGCTCTGTAATGGGTGTGAAATAAACGGCCACACCTACTTTTGAAGTCCATACCTCCCTGCAAAATAAATTCAGGGGTTCTTTGAGATCCAAAAATTATTTGCGGGGTTCCTCCAGGGTAAAAAGGTTGAGCAAGGCTGCTGTATGTATTTAGAGTTTAGCCTCTTTTTTTTTTTAATTTTCCCCATCTGTGGTTAATCACTAGTTGTAATTTGATCGCCCAGCTGAGTCAACTAGCTGCCTCAGCAGAGTAGCTAATTTGTAAACACAGGATGTTAAAGGGAACCTTAACCAGCTGAGCGGTCTGGACGAGCTCAGCTCGTCCAACACCGCCAGCGGCTGCCGCTCAGGCCCTGCTGGGCCGATTTTGATGAAATAAAAAGCAGCACACGCAGCCGGCACTTTGCCAGCCGCGTGTGCTGCCTGATCGCCGCCGCTCTGCGGCGATTCGCCGCGAGCAGCGGCGAAAGAGGGTCCCCCCAGCCGCCTGAGCCCAGCGTAGCCGGAACAAAAAGTTCCGGCCAGCGCTAAGGGCTGGATCGGAGGCGGCTGACGTCACGACGTCGGCTGACGTCGATGACGTCACTCCGCTCGTCGCTATGGCGACGATATAAGCAAAACAAGGAAGGCCGCTCATTGCGGCCTTCCTTGTTTATTCTGGGCGCCGGAGGCGATCGGAAGATCGCCTCCGGAGCGCCCTCTAGTGGGCTTTCATGCAGCCAACTTTCAGTTGGCTGCATGAAATAGTTTTTTTTTTATTTAAAAAAAACCCTCCCGCAGCCACCCTGGCGATTTAATCAGAACGCCAGGGTGGTTAACCGAGAGGGATATGGATGTTTCCTTTTTAAACCATACCAGTTGCCTGGCTTCCTGCTGAATTCTTTGGCTGCAGTAGTGGCTGAATCACACCCCTGAAACAAGCATGCAGCTAATCCAGTCTGACTTCAGTTAGGGTGCGTTTCCACTAGTGCGGTGGGAAATCGCTGCGGACTCTCCGCGGACGAATTTGCATGCAGGAGCGAAATCGCATGCGGTTGTATGCGAATTTTACCGCGAATTCGCATACGATTTCGCATGGATGACGCTGTGTGCAAATTTAACCATGTCAGTGCCTGTGTGCTTTTTCATTGATTCCATGCGAAATCGTATGCGAATTTGCATGAAAATTCGCATGAAAAAAACACCATGCGAATTCCCTATTAAATACATTGTATGCGAATCGCATGCGTGTGTGCGGTGTCCGAATTCGGATGGCTCTGCTGAGCAGATTTTTCCTGCACAAGAAAACACTCAGTTTTTCCTGGCAAGTGGACACAGGCTCATTCACTTTTATTGGTTATGCGCATTTGCATGCGGGGAACGCATGCGAATTCGCGTTAGTGGAAACGCACCCTTAGACTTATGCAGGAGAACAGAGGCGCCAAAGGATAAAAGGAAGCTAAATGAGCTTAAAAACCAAATTCTTGGTAAATAGAGGAGGTAGTGGTGGACTTACATCCTCCAAGTAGACGCACAACGACTGTAGTAAACACAGTCAATATATTTTATTTATGAACTCCAAATATGCAACGCGTTTCGCAGGTTTGATCCCACTTCATCAGGCAATAACAACGGAGCAATAGCATATGTGGTCAGTAGAAGAGCCAGACTTCAGTTAGAGCACCTGATCTGCATGCTTGTTGAGGGGCTGTGGCTAAAAGTATTAGAGACACAGGATCAGCAGGAGAGTCAGGCAACTGGTATTTTAAAAGGAAAAATCCATATCCTTCTCAGTTTAGGTTCCCTTTAATCATATGTCTGCTTCCATGAAAGAAGGAAGTAGACACTTAAAATTTATTGCAGGATTTGTATTGGCTGTAACAAAGATGTGTTTCTTTAAGGGTTATTATGCGGTTGCTTATCTTTAAAGGGCAACTGAAGTGAGAAATATATGGAGGCTGCCATATTGATTTCCTTTTATACAATACCAGTTGCCTGGCAGTCCTGCTGCTCTATTTGGCTGCAGTAGTGGCTGAATAATGCCAGAAACAAGCATGAAGCGTATCTTTCAGATCTGAAAATGTCAAACACCTGATCTGCTGCATGCTTGTTCAGGGTTTATGGCTAAAAGTATTAGGAGATTAGCAGGATAGCCAGGCAATTGGTATTGCTTAAAAACAAATAAATATGGCAGCCCCCATATCCCTCTTGCTTCCTCTCTGCTCTTACAGGGCAACTGAACTTCTGAGTTCAGGTCCACTTTAACGTGTTCCCCTTGCTTTATCAGGTAGTATGGATACAGAGGCGCCAAAAGGATAAAAGAATCTAAAAAGTTTAAAACATTAGGATGTGGTGGTGGACTTACCACCTCCAAGCAGACACAAAAATTGATGAGCTAATCGCTGCTCACAATTACTTTTTCTACTGTCATTACCCCCATTATTTAATACATTACAGTACCTATTTCACTGCTAATGTTTGATATTCATTTATATTTATAAATGTATACATTTTATAATTAACGTTTGTATGACGACACATGGTTTATGAGCCAATTATCTCTGTCTACAGCTATTAGGGCCCGTTCAGATCACAAATGCGGATGGCCACGCGTGCGGAACGCAACGCGTACGAACGCACGTCATCCGTGTTTGTGTGCATTGCGTGGCTGATCCCATCACTGAAAAGTGAATGGGACAGCCGCGCGTTTTGACAAAATCTGCGTGCAGCATGCGTTCCCGGGACCGCACAGGTCCGGAACGCATGCAGTGTGAACATCAGACAGTGCACTCTATGCACTGTCTGATGACGTGCGTGTCGGCCTCCTGCACGCGTTTCCAAAACGCGTCTGGAAACGTATGCAGTCTGAACGGGCCCTTACTCCGTTATTGCCTGATGAAGCGAGATCAAACATGCGAAACGCGTTGTATTGTCCCCCGGAGTATGTAAATAAACTTGTTCTATTTGATAAACAAATTAGCAATTTTTGTATCTGGAGGAGGTCAGTCCACCACTGCCTCATCATGTTCTAAACTATTTAGATTATTTTATCCTTTTGGCGCCTCTGTATCCATACTACGCTATATTAAGTCCACCCTTGGTGGAGGGGTGTTGCCCCCTTTTTTCCCCTCATCTACGGAGAGTGACTTCTGAGTGGGGCCAGGCCTAATCTCCTCACCTGCCTGTACAGTGGTTGCCTTGGAGGTAACCCTGCTTTGTAAATCTAGCTAATTACTCTATCATACTTCATTTTAACTACCAGTACATACTACGCTATATTTGGCTCTTGCTGTCCCTACTCTGGTTTCTCCCTTGCTTTATCAGCTTGTAGTTTTCCCACAGTACACTAATACTGGGCAATGCCTCCCTTGGAACAGCCTCAGGGCTCGTTTCCACTATCGCGAATGCGCATGCGTCCAATGCATGCAGATTCGCACATGTAATGCAAGTGGATGGGCCTGTTTCCACTGTAGCGTCGTTGAGGTGCGTTTTTTTCAGCGGTAAAAAAACGCACAAAAGAGCCAACGAATTCGCCTGCGAGTGGAATGCATGCGATTCGCCGCTAATGTATTTAATAGTAACGCATGCGTTTGTTACATGCGTTTTTACCCGCGATTTCGCACCTTTTTCAATTTTATTTTGCCCTGGCAGTGTCATGGTTAATTTCGCATGGCACCCTGCCATGCGAAATCGCGGGTAAAAACGCATGCGGAAACGCATCCGCATGCGTTTTTACAAGCGTCGGAATGCTGGCGAAATCGCGTCGCAACAGTGGAAACAAGCCCTCAATTCTTGCTTGCACAGATTCTGCAAGATTTTGGTAACCTTTGTTAAAATAGTCTTTGAAAAGATCGGCAATACACAGCTTTCAATGGCTTTGTGTTTTTATTGAAGATATTTCCATCTATCTGGTCACAAGCTAGTCAGCAAGCAAAGTGATAAACCAATCGCATGCAGGATGGGTCAAGATTAACTATACATTATATCACTTCCCAAAAAGTATGTCTCACACTCAGGATCAGATAATTATACTTTATTTCACTACACGATATATACGTATCATGGTCAAGATTGGATAATCATACTTTATTTCACTACACAATATTTTTCACTGTCAACATCAGATAATTACTGTATACTTAATTTCACTAAACAAAATGTACACAATGTTTCAAATAATGCAAATTTGTATTTAAAGTGACGCTGGACTCAATTAGAAAAATGCCATACTGAACTTACCCGGGGCTTCCTCCAGACCACCCGTAGCCTGCAAGGTCCTTTGGCATCTCCTGGGCTCCCTCCATTTTCCCGCTGGCTGCTTAGTTTGCTGCGTGACTTGGCAGAGTCGTGTGTATCTACGCATGCATGGCCTGTTCAAACGCCTGTCTCGCTCGTGCACCTGCCGCCATGAGCATTTTGTGCAGAATGCCCACCGCGATGGGCCACTCGCAGTTGCACGCTGATTCTAGGCCAATCTGCACAGCCAGCGGAGTTACCAGCGGGAGAACGGAGGGAGCCAACAGGATGCAGAGGGACCTTGCGGGCTACAGGGGGGCTGGAGAAAGCCCCCAGAGATGAGCAGAAACTACGCTAGTGCGAATATACGCATCGTAGTTCATAGGCGAAGTGTCAAAACTACACTTACACATTTATGCGTAGCGACGTACCGATATACATCGTTTATGCATGCTACAGGTAGTTGACATGTGTGTTGCGAAGTAAACTACGAATGCGGTAAACGCGTATATTTTTATGCGTACGGATCAACTTTCCCCTTGTGCATGCCCAGAAATATTTTTTTCTTATTGTATGCGTATATTACGCATTGGAAAGGGGAATGTACGCATACAAGGGTTTCAGGTATGAACAGTTAAAGGTGAATTCATTTGGATATTTTTTATAGGGGCATAAGCGTCCGCATACACTATGAATCGCACTTCGTGTAATTGCGTATTTTAAAGCGTAGTTTACGAAATGCATCACAAAATCAATAAATCAAGATCAGATCATTATAATTCACTAAACACATGATGATCAGATAATTACGTAAACTCAAGCTCTGATACTTACCTGGGCCTTCCTCCCACCCCATAAACACGTCTCACGCAGTCTTCCCGCGGTGTGCCGTTCAGCCGCGGTGAGCACCGTTAGCAAGCTCAGTGGATACCAGTCAGGGTCTACTGCCCATGCGCAGACCTCCCGCGCATGCGCAGTAGACCTGGACTGACGTCACTGAGCCTGTTACTGGGGCTCACCGCGGCTGAACGGCAGACCGCGGGAGGACGGCGTGGGACGTGTTTATGGGGTGGGAGGAAGCCCCAGGCAAGTATCAGATCTTGAGTTTACTTAGTCTCAGTCTCTTTAAGGACATTAACCAGTCAGCAGTGTTTTAATCCGTAAGCCTAGTACACACTTTTAACCTCCTTAGCGGTAACCCCGTGTGTGACACTGGGTAAGCCGCCGGAGGGTGCCTCTCAGGCCCTGCTGGACCGATTTGCATATTTTTTTTTTTGCTGGACGCAGCTAGCACTTTGCTAGCTGCGCCAGCACACTGGTCACCGCCGCCCCGCCACTATTCGTTGCGGCGCGCGGGCCCCCCCCCCAGACCCCGTGCGCTGCCTGGCCAATCAGTGCCAGGCAGCGCCGAGGGGTGGATCGGGACTCCCAATGACGTCCCGACGTCGGTGACGTCATCCCGCCCCGTCGCCATGGCGACGGGGGAAGCTCTCCAGGAAATCCCGTTCTTTGAACGGGATTTCCTGATCGGAGATCGCCGAAGGCCTGGGCTCGCTACATGATTTTAAAAAAAAAACTGCTGCGCTGCCCCCTGGCGGAATTTTTCATACCGCCAGGGGGGTTTGATTGGCTAATTACAGCCCAATTTCACCACCTCCATGGAGTATGCGAGTTTACCTACACAGTCTGCTCATAGTATTCAATATGGACCTGCGTACTACATAGAGGTGATAAAATTGGTCAGTGATTGGCCAATCGTAATTGAAAGTGTGTACCAGGCGTGTACAATTATTGCACAGATTTTTTTTTTTTTGGTAAAGCTCATACAGGTGGATTGAATACTTACCTCTATATATAGTTATACAGATCCGCAACACATCAATGGCTCCAGTAAAACTAAACTTTTATCTCACTTTCTAGGACACCCGAGGCGAAAATAAACTAATGACTTCTCCTAAAAGTGACTTTTTAAGATATTCCACAGTTTTGTTTTATGTTTAGATCTACTTTTTAAGTTTTAACTGTTTTATTGTTTTTGCTCAATGACACATTCATTGAAGTATGCCAGAGCTAAAATCTATGAACTATTGACCTTTTTTTATCTCTTTCCTGCTCTAAGAAGGCATTTTCTGCTAGGAAAGTGTTTTATGGTTGGAATTTCTTATCAGTGAGGGTCACACTGTAGTCACTTCCTGTCTGATTCAGAACTGAGTCAGCCACTTACATACCTCTTTCAGGTAAAGAAAGAAAATATATATAAATATAATTTTTTTTAAGCTGCCCCATAGGAAATCATCCCAAGAGGGGAAGGGAAAAACATTAAGCAGCATTCTAAGGAAACAAATCAGTGGGAGGAAATATAGAGCCACAATTGAAATCAATAAAACAAAATATAAATCCCAACGTGCGCTGAGAATGTCAGGTGTCTGCGATTTTCCATGGGGTGGTGGTCCCCTCTTGGGATGGGTTGATTTCTCGTGGGAGGGCTTTTTAAATGTATGTTTATGGCCAGAACCTGAAGTCTGGCCACTTCTGCATCTGGATAGCCAACGTGCAATGATGTGGGTGGCTACTGTGGCCAATATGTAAAGAACTTCTAAGTAACCGACGTTATCAGACTTTGGCCAGCCAGAGCCAGACCTCACTAGAGCTGCCGGGCCAAATCCAGAAGAGAGGAGCAAAATTCGGCAGTGGTATCTGCAACCTCAACCTGGCTCAGGTTTGCCTGCAGTTACCTCCCCACCCTGCGCCTCCATCCCTCCACTCCCCATGTCCATATCTGAGCACCTGAAAAAAAAAATCCACTTACCCAGGGCTTCCTCCAGTCCTTGCCAGCCGTCCTGTGCCCTCGCCGCAGGTCTGCTCCCCGCCGGTGGCCTTGAGTCCCCTCTGGCGCAGGATGTCCACTGCACCTGTGCGAGCAGCCATCAGTCGCGCTGATGTCATCCGGACTGTACTGCGCAGGCATAGTAGTTTTGCACCTGCGCTGTACAGTCCGGATGACGTCAGTGCGACTCAGTGAGCCGCATTGTGAAGTGCAAGCATTTTTCAGGCGCTCGGACGTCACCTTCCC